>NC_066622.1:58139897-58228534 GCF_025201925.1 Gopherus flavomarginatus | reverse complement strand
TTTTACAAAGGTGTTTCATGTTCCAGCCTTTATACAGTCTCTCCTGGGAGTGCCCCTTTCATGGACTGGGCCTAGTTTTAGTTTTTGGTAGTTAACAATCTTGGTTTATTGTTCATCTAACCAGTATGTGTGGATTGAAGTGTGTTGGAAACTCTGTTTGGGATAACAAGCTGGTGCATGTCATTTTCCGCTGATGAAATGACAGACTTCATATGAGCTTGGGTCGTTCAGTAGCGTGCTGGACAGTGTAAGATGCACATTTCTGGGGGAAAGTTGGGCACTTGAGAATTTGCTGGTTTTCTCCTGAGGTGTAATTCATGAGTGGCTGTCTAGCAGCACTCAATACTGTGTAGCTGGGAGTGAGTTACATGCTGGAGACTGTGTGTTAATTGGCCAAGAGGGGCTGTTCTCGTGGGAAAACAGTGGAAAAGGTACCCCATGCTGGAGGACTGAGGGGACAGCTATTTAACAGTCCAGATTGTACTCTGGGTAACATCACAGACACTCATTATGACAGAGCCTCTTACAACACAGAGAAAGTAAATCCATGTCCCAGAAATCGAAGACTCTGGCCCTCAGCGATACCCACCTCCAGGACCCATAGCCTCAGGGATGGGCACATCAGAACCACCACCCCCGAAAACCCCAAACCTCCACAACCCACCAACCTGACTAGGGTACCCCCTGCCCAGCCACCCAGAGGCCTCCCCCTACCACAATGCCCCTTCAGCTGCAATCTCCTCACACAGACACCTTCCCTGCCCCTGCAAGTGTTACCTCACAGAGTGTGAGAAGTGGCTAGAAAGTTAACACCACCTCCTCCTGGCCAGTCACACAGGCAGAGGGAGCCTGGGGAGTGCTTCTTTAACAGGAGAATGGAAGGTCTGGAGGGCAAGAAAGATCCACGGGCTGTCACTAGCAAATAATGACCACCATGCATCCATCCCAGAGGCGGCTGCATCTTAGCACATTGGGAAACAACCCATCAGATTCAATTAGAAATAAAACAACTAGAGAGAAGTGGGGCAAATGTTTGGGGTATTTTATATCAATCTTTGAGACACGCAGAGAGAACCCTGTCACAAAGGACATTTGATAACATGAGAGAAAACCACCAAGATCGGAGGGGATTTGATGTTGCTATTAAATAACTAGTGGAAAAGGGGGACTGTTGGACTGGATTTTATATGACTGTCCAATACATAAACAGAATGTGATGGTCCCCCCCGGCCACGGGGCAACCATTCACGTGAGCAGCTCAGAGCATTTTGAGGAGCTGATTTAAGGGCGGGGGGGAGCTGGAAGGCTCCCTGGACAATGGAAGGGGGCCGCAGGGGAATTGGGAAATGGGGTCTGGGCAGTCTCCATGGGGGATGTGCTCCTCCCTTCCCTTCCCTGCCCTGGCAGAGAACGGGAACCTCATCCCATCCCACTCCAGTGTGAGCCATGTTCTGGGGAATGACCCAGGGCAACAATTTCATACCCAAACAAGGACAAATCGCTGTAGTTAAAATGGGTGGGAAAATCCACCCCCCATCGGAGAGATTTTAAATTGACGATTGAGAAGTATGGAGAGAAAAGGGAAAATCAGAGGCAATTAGAGAGCTGATCATTGGGGGTGGGGAGGAGAATCTCCTGGATTTTATAGCCACGTGTGATAATGAGAGAGACAAGGGGAAATCTTGAGAGAATGTGTGTGTGGGAGGAAGTGGCAAAAACAGGGACAGGATCCAGTTAACTCACCTCCCTCCCACCCCGGGAATGTCCTGGCTGCACAGAGACAGATCTACCCCCCCACCCCAGTGACCTCCCCCCCCTGCAACTCCGGCTTCTCCTCCCCCCTCGACACCTCCGCCCTCACACCAAAGGGGGGGGCTCTGCCACCGCCTCCCCCTGAGCTCAACTCCTGCTCCTCCCCCCAGCCCGGATTGTGCCCTTTAGCCCCCCACGAACCCTGCCTCCAGCTGCCTGACCCCCCCCCCCGCCCATCAATTTCCTGCTCTGCGCCCGCCCCTCCCACGCTCCCTGTTACTCCCCCGCCCCACTCCAGCCCCGCCCCCAGTGGAACATTACGGCTGGTCCGGGCAGGGGGAAGGGCAGCGGCTTCAGCGGCTGTTACTGGGTATGTGCAGTGCCCGGGAGTAGCACATTGCTATGGTGAGGGTTTTAATACACCGCTCCCCCGCCCCGCCTGGCCCGGGGTCCGCCCCTCCCCCCCACACGACGGCCGGGCCCCGGCCCCCCCATCCCAGCGGGGCGGGTGGGCGGGCGGATCCTCCTGCAGCTCCACTGGGGCCGAGGCGCCTTCAAGGCTTCTCCCAGGCTCCCTGGGGCAGAGTCACTTTCCTGCCCTCAGCGCCTCTCATTCCCAGGGGGCTCTGGGTCACAATGTCCCACCGCCCTTCCCCCGACTGCAGCTCCGGCTTCTCCCATCCCGCCCCCGCCAGCCACACCAAGGGGAACTCCCGGACCCCAGACTCTGTCCCCACCTGGATCCCAGCGGGGCCGGGGGCAGATCCTGGCTGCAGCTGAGAACAGCGTCACCGCTCCGGCTCGGACAGCTCCAGCGCTGCTGGCAGCAAGTGGAGAACCAGGAAGCAGCTGTTCAGCCCGGGCTCCGCGTCACAATGTGCCAGAGCCCCGCCCCCAGGAGCTGCCCCGCCCCTGAGCTGAGCCAGAGCCCCGCCCCCAGGAGTTGCCCCGCCCCTGCTCTGTGCTGGAGCCCCGCCCCGAGGAGCTGCCCTGCCCATGGGCTGTGCCAGAGCCCCGCCCCCAGGAGCTGCTCCGCCCCTGCTCTGTGCTGGACCCCCTCCCCGAGGAGCTATCCCGCCCCGAGCTGAGCCAGAGCCCCGCCCCCAGGAGCTGCCCGGCACGTGGGATGTGTCAGAGCTCCGCCCTCTGGAATTTCCCCATGTTGGGTCTCTGAGCTTTGTTCTCCAGCCGCCTTCTTCCCAGCACCCCATGCTCCCTTCCTGTGTCTGCAAACACCCCCCCTCCCCCGGGGCCGGCTGCAGTGCTCGCTGAGGCTGACTCCAGTGGCTGAAGTTGCCTCCATCTCTGCTTCACCTGGATGGGGAGAGACAAAGAGAGGAGATGGTCCCAGAGTGTGAAACCAGAATCAGGGAGCAAGGAAAGAAGGACTGTTTGGAAAGGTGGGTTTTTTGTGGGGGAGGGTGAGCAAGAGGGATTCAGAAGAAGTTGGGCAGCAGAGGCTCAGGGAAATTGAGGGGAAGCTCCTGGATGTCTCAGTGTTGCCCAGGGTTTGTACAGCACCTTGCATAATATGGGGTCTGATCTCAGTCATGGTCTGTGCAGCACCTGGGAGCCCTGATGTCTGTTTCCTGATCACAGGCTCTGGGAATGGAGACATGGAAACCTCAGCACCTGAAGGTTAATGCAGCCCTGTGTGCAACCCCTGCTAGGGTGATCCGACAGCAAATGTGAAAATTTGGGATGGGGGTGGGGTTAAGAGGCACCTATATAAGAAAAAGACCCAAAAATCGGGACATCTAGTCATGCTAGTCACTGCTGTTCTCATAAGGGGTCGGCTTAGAGAGGGTTTGGCTACACTTGCAGCTGTCCAGCGCTGAGAGTTAAAGCTGTCTTCCTACAGCTGTTTAGGGAAAGCGCTGCAGTGTGGACACACTGACAGCTACCAGCACTCTGTCATGGCCACATTTGCAGCGCTGTTGGCAGTGGTGCATTATGGGCAGCTATCCCAGCATTCAAGTGGCTGCAATGTGCTTTTCAAAAGAGGTGGGTGGGGTGGAGTGTGAAACGGAGCGTGGGGGAGACAGAGCGAGTGGATTTTTGGAGCTGACACTGTGTCAGCTCCCTGCCTGGCAAGTTCAAGCCTCCTCCCCCACCCTTCTCTCATTCACTAAATGCAAATAGCTGCCTTTGTTTTTTTCCTCACAGACCAGATAAGCCGCTGATCCAAAACAGACCCCCCCCCCGTGCCCACCCGGCTGCTTCTCTCCTCAAGCAAACACCAGCTGTGGGTGTTCCAAAGGGATCCCCCTGCCTCTGCTCATTCACTGCAAACAGTAACTGTGTTTGGTTTTTAGATAAGCAGCTCTGGGAGCCTTGAGCTCACAACAAAACAAACAGAGGCATCACACCAAAACAAAGAGCGTTATCTCTACTTAAAAGCATTATGGGAAGGTTCCGGAGGGCAGTGACAGCGTAGTAAGATTAATCATTGTTTACACTGGCACTCCAGCGCTGCATCAGCAGCTCTGTTCTCTTTATTCCTCTCGTCGAGGTGGAGCACATGCAGCACTGTAGCCAGGGAGATACAGCGCTGTATGTGCCTTGCCAGTGTGGACGGGGAGTAAGTTACAGCGCTGTAAAGCCACCACCTGCACTGTAACTCTCCAGTGTAGCCAAGGCCTGAGTTGTAGTAATAATTGCAGCCAAGAATCCGGTGGCACCTTATAGACTAACAGACGTATTGGAGCATGAGCTGTAGTGGGTGAATACCCACTTCGTCAGATGCAACAATAGTCCCATATGGGCTAGTGGTCAGGATTCCTGGTTTTCACCCAGGTGGCCTGGGTTCAACTTCTGGTGTGGGAAGAGTGCAGAGCTTTTGCATAGAGTGGAGGCAGGAAATGAAAGGAACAGGAAGGGATCCTGCCAGCAGTGGAATTAGACAGTGTAGGGAGGGGACCCCAGAAGTGGGGGTGGGGCAGTGGTTTGGGAGGAGATGAGGGAAGGATCCCAGCACTGCGGAAAGTTGATAACCTGGAGAGCACAGGCCTGGAATGGGGACCTGGAAGAGTGAATGTGTCCCTCTAAACCCATCAACTGCAGACTAGGCAGGCTTGGAAGAATTGTGTATTTGTTGGTAAATGTCAATTTCTGTGTAAGCACACAACCCAATGGCAAAATATTTCCATCAATAATCATCAAAATTGACAGATGGGCAAAGTAAGAAACATGCTGCTTGAGAACTTATCATGTTGTAGGAGCAGCAGTGATCTGTATGCTCTGTATAACCTGTATGCTCAAAAGGTCTGTTAAACTCCCCCAGCTTGTGTCCTTTCCCTCTTTGAATGCCTGTGAAGTGGCTTTCCCACTCTCCTTTGTACCTCCAGTGAATGCCCTTCACCCGGCCCATCTGGCCAGTGGTTCGCTGTGTTACATTCTATTGCACCTCAGGGAGACTGATCTTCATCGCACCGTCCATCGCTGCGCGGTGGGACACTTACCTTAATGGTTCCGACATCTCCACTGCCAGGCCTGTCCTGGGAGCGTGAGTATGAGTGTGACACCCTCCCCCATCCCTTCTTTTGAGCTTAGCTATCAAACTAATAAACGTGCTGCTTTCTGCCAAACTCTGGGGGGGAGGGGCATTATTAGTCTTCTCTAAGCTTACAAACTGACCCAATTTTGGGTAACACAAGCAACATTGTTTGATCTGTTATTGTACCAAAGGGGGAAATGGTTGTCTATAAAGGAGAGTGAAGACTAAATGCCTCTGATGAGAATGGGATTTGAACCCATGCAGGCAGAGCATAATGGGGTAGCAGTCCATCACCTTAAGCACTCGGTCACCTCATCTGAGCTGTCAAAAAACGGACAGGAGGAGAAATCTAAGGCCGGCAGAGATAGGGACACGAAGGAGTTTTTAAATACTAAGCGTAAGCAGGGTCTGAATGAGCTCCCCTCTGTCACCTAGTGAGGAGCTGGGGAAAGACTTCAGGAACAGACCATGTTTGCATAGACACATCTACTCTGCCTAGCTATGCAGCATGATGGGGTCGCTTTCCCAAAATGACCAGTTTGGGAAGGTCTTGGGTTACAAATCACTTTAGGATTGAGTGGAATGAAATGTTATTCTCCTTCCTGTATGAGTGAAGGGCAGCAGAACATACCTAGTCCATCCTGATGGAGGGGTAGGTGAGTGAGGAATAACTTTTATTGGACTGCAGAGAAGTGATTGAGGACGTCACCCTAAACCAGTGGTCCCCAAACATTTCACATTGTGCCCTCTTAACCATGGTTGTGGCCCCTCGGAAGCCACGGTCTAGAACCGGGGCTGGGAGGAGTGGGGCTGTTGCTTGCTGGGGAGAGGGGTGCGGACAGGGGTAAAGGGGTCGACGCCGGGCTGGGAGCCAGAGTCTCAGGCTGAGGGTGGGGTTGGGGAAGAGCTGTGGCAGAGTGGTGCTCCCTCCCTGCCCTCTATGTGGGCTGGCTAAGGTCCTGAGGTGCCCCAATGAATGTTCCTCTGTGTCCCCCTAGGAGTCGCACCCCACATTATGGGGACCACTGAACCCTACTCGCTAAGCCGGGGCTAGTGATGCCAAACCCCCGGGAAAGGGAGAACAAGTGTGGGGGTACCAGCACCAGAACCATGCCCCTACCTTCTGTCTGTGGCTCTACCCCCTTCCACTCATGGCCCCATCCACTGTCACTTCTGTTCCACTCCTTCCCCCACCAGCCCCACCCTATCACTCCTTTACCCCTGCCCCGCTGTGGCCCTGAGACCAGAGAAGCTCTGTGCCCCTGCTGCAGCCCCCGGGCTGTAGCAGGGAGTGGGAGATCCTCCAGCCCTGGGGCTGACATAGGGGAGACTTTTCCAGGGGGACCTAACTTGGCCAGGGCCCCTGATCATGGGCCCCACTGTCCCCTTGGCAGTGCAAGGTTTGGGGAGGCTGAGCCCCCTTGTCATAAACAGATAGCTAAGGGTTAATGTTCTTTTACCTATAAAGGGGTAACACCAATAACCTAAAACACCTGACCAGAGGACCAATCAGGAAACAAGACTTTTTCAAATCTGGGTGGAGGGAAGTTTGTGTGTGAGTTCTTTGTTCTTTGTCTTGTGTCTGTGGCGTCTCGGCTATGAGAGTGATTTTTCTATCTCCTGCCTTTCTAATCTTCTGTTTCCAAGTTGTAAATACAAAGATAATAACACAATAAGTTTATATTGTTTTTTTTTTGTATTTACATGTGTGTAGATGCTGGAATGTTCAAATTGTATTCTTTTTGGATAAGGCTGTTTATTCATTTTTTTCTTTTAAGCAAATAACCCTGTATTTGTCACCTTAATACAGAGAGACCATTTTTATGTCCTTTTCTTTCTTTCTTTTTATATAAAGCTTTCTTTCTTTTTAAGATCTGTTGGATTTTTTCTTTAGTGGAGACTCCAGGGAATTGAGTCTGCAGCTCACCAGGGAATTGGTGGGAGGAAGAAGTCAGGGGGAATATCTCTTTGTGTTAGATTTACTAGCCTGACTTTGCATACCCTCTGGGTAAGGGGGAAGAGAGATTAGCTATCTTGGTACTTCTATTTCCAGGACTGGAAACAGGGAGGGGGGAGTCCCTCTGTTGAGATTCACGTAGCTTGCTTCTGTATATCTCTCCAGGAACCCAGGGAGGGAACACCTGGAGGGGAGGAGGGGGAAGGGAAATGGTTTATTCCCCTTTGTTGTGAGACTCAAGGCATCTGAGTCTGGGGGTCCCCCGGGGAAGGATTTGGGGAGACCACAGTGAGCCAGGCACTGTATAAATCCCTGGCTGGTGGCAGCTTTACCAGGTAAAAGCTGGTAACTAAGCTTGGAGGTTTTCATGCTAACACCCATATTTGGACGCTAAGGTCCAAATCTGGGAAAAAATGTTATGACACCCCTCCCCCCTGAGCCTCCATTACGAGCCGCCAAGGCTACCACTGCTCAGTGTGTGGCCAGTCTCTGTGTTTTCTGCTGCTCGTTCTGGGGAGCCTGGCCGGCCTTAGGGGTGGTGCCCGCCGATAGCCGCCCAGGGCTCCAGGGGTCAAAGGGCACCGTGTGGCAGTGCAAAGGTGCTCACTGCTCTCCCCTGCCCCAATGCTCCTCCATGGGTCCACAGAGGTTTGAGGGGAGTTAGGAGCAACCCTATGTGCTCCATGCATTCTGGTCACTTTTCCCACTTGGGCTGTGCTGTGAGGGGAGCATCAGAAGCTGCTGCTCTCTGCCCTCCCGCTATGCAGCCCGGCTGAGGAAAGTGACCTGGATGCAGGGAGCTCGGATGATCTCACTTCTTGCCCCCACATCCCACAGCCCCTAGGGGTGCCCAGATGAGCAGCGTTCCAGGGTGGAGTGGGGGGCAGCAATGCCAGCTGCTCCATGCACACAGGTCAGTCTCCCCATGTGGGTGCAGGAGGGGGTGCAAGGGTTTCTGTGATGCCTATTCTATCAATATCGTCACTCAATACCAGGCACTCAAATTCACCAGTCTTAGTACTTAGACGTTCAGCTTTTGTATTTAAACACTTCTAAAATGTGTCCCATTTTAGCTGTCTGCTATTACATGATGTAATTGAGGGAGACTCTTTCATTTCACTGTTTCTCATCAGAACCTACCTGTACATTATCATCTTCCATCCTCTCCACCTTACTAGGCTATAGAGAATCCCTGTGAGTAGTTCCTCTCCTAACGGATGTCTCTGTCTGAACCCTGTGCTCCTCAGCGCCTGTCGGCTTTCCCCAGCTCTGAGACTGTGTCTAAACCGCGCATCTTACCACGGTGCAGCTGTGCCACTCTAACCATGCCATTGTAAGGTGCGCTGTGTGGCCGTCCTTATCGCTGAGAGAGAGCTTCCCCGGCAACAAAGCCAAACTACCTCCAATGAGGGGCAGGAGCTTTGTTACCGGGAGCACAGCTCCACCTATGATGCGCTGTTCACACTGCCGCTTTTCATGGCTCAAATTTTGGCATTCGGGGAGTGTTTTTTCTCACCGCAGAGAGACAAAATTCTTAGCAACAAAAGCCGAAATTAAAAAAAACTCCTCTGCAACCTATTTAATTTTACCTTTATACAACCTTTATACTGCCTCCAGTTCTGGTATCCTCATTTGAAAAAGATGTTGTGAAATTGGAGCTAGGGCAGCAAAGAGCCACCAAATGTTCTGAGGGCTGGAGAAAAATGCCTTCCAGTGAGCTATTGAAAGAGCTCAACCTGTTTAGCTTATCAAAAGAAGATTGAAAGGTGATTTCATTGAAATGTTGAAGGGCCTTAATGGAGAGAAAAGATTGGGTATTTACGGGCTCTTGAATGGAGCAGAGAAAGGCATAACAAGACCCAATGGCTGGAAAGTGAAAAGAGACAAATTCATATTACAACTGAGGCACAATAGTCAACAGCGAGGATGATTCAGCACAGGAGCAAGCTACCAAGGAAAGTGGTGGATTCACCATCTCCTGATGTCATTTAATGAAGACTAGATGCCTTTCTGGAATGTGTTTGCCCCCAAAGTAGCTGTTATGTCATACAGGAGGCCTGTGATATGCAGGTTAGATGCTCTAACGGTGTCTTCTGACCATGAAGTCGACTAATTTCTGAAAAACTGAGTGTAGCATTGGGAGCAGCATCTGATGTTTTCCTGTCTAGCCGGCTTGCTGCCTAGAACGAACGCTCCTTGAGTGGGGTGATCCACAGGGAGTAGCTCAAACCTCCAAAGTGCCTGGCCAGGGGCAGGACATTAGCCCAGCAAGGGAGGGGTGTGGCAGTGACATCACAAAGGCCTTTTGCAGGACCTCAGACTATTGGTCAAAGGTGGTGGGGAGGTGGTGACCTCACAGAGAGATGCTGACATCAGCCAGGCAGGACAGGGGCGAGGGGCCAGGGAAACCTCAGAGACCTCTGTGGCTTTGCTTCAGCACGTTTCCTTCTCCAGGTCTCTCTTTGAGGACTGAGAGATTATTTGGGGTCATGGACGTGAGCGCCAGGAGGAACCTCTTTCGAGTTTCCTCCTTCCCTTGTAGTGATTTTACTAGAAAACAGCCGTCCCTGTTTAGAAGGTAAGAGCCTCCTGGAGGTTTGAAACCTGTTCAGTCTGATCTATCTGGTGACAAGTGAATTCTAGGCATGGAAAACACGAGCTTAAGGAGGCAGAATTTTATTGTGCACCTGGGATTTTATCCCTTAGAATCGCTGGGGACATTAGGGTTTGTCCTTCTTGTTTCACCTCTTCCTCCATCCCTCCCTCCTCTTCTTCTCTTGCTTCTTTTGTCCTTTCTCCTGTTCCCTTCCCAACAACAGGACGGAGGCGTGTGTGTGTGTGTGTTGCAGGGAAGTCCTCTGCAGCTCCCACTATGGAAGGTCCACAAATAAAATGTGGGACTGAAATAGTGCTCGGGCAGTGATCCCCGCCGGTGACCTGGGCCATCCTTTGGGCTCTCTGGTGAGAACCCTCAGCCTCCCGTCCTCAGTCTCTATCCTGATTGGTTGAGCACGGGGTTATTGACAGGGTGGAGACTCAGGTCCTTGTTGTTCTCTTTTAAGATCAAGTAAATAAGTCAGAACCAGTTCTATCTTTGATTAATTTTGCTGCTTCTCTGCATTAATTGTCTCTGAGCAGTTGATGATTCCCTCTAATATTGCAGTTCTCCTCAAATATTTGCTGAATAATTACTGTCACTGTTGTTGGTCTGGAGCTCATCTGAGAGCACAGTATTCAGGTCATTCAATGTCTGAAATTCAAGATCCGATGGTTTGTTTGAAAATCAGGGCTCTTCGGTCCTATTCCCAACACTACCTCTGACGGGCTGTGTGACCTAAGACAAGTCAATTCTCCTTTCTCAGCCTTAGCTTCTCCCTCTTTCAAGTAGGGATAATAATGATCCGCTCTTTCCTACCTCATGGTGGGTGAAGGATGCGGATCCATTTGGGAGTGTCACTAGAAGTAGTGCATAATATGAAGTTTCCCATCATGTTTACTCAGAGCAGATTACGACATAATAGATTAGCTGAAATAGTCTATTTTATTTGTATTTTTTTATTTTGAAATTGTTAATAGTAGCAACGACTTAGCTCAGATTGAAGCATCTTATCTAATGGTTGAAATGTTAGTTTCTCCTCTTTGTGTGCGAGGAGACAATTTAACACACTCTGACAAAGAGGAGATGCTTTTGTTTTGCAACAAAATATTTTTGCAAAGATCTTTCATCCCACTTGTTATGATTTTGAGAAACAAACTGGTTTAGTCTAAATGGGATTTTCGGACAGAAACGGTTGGAATGAAATTTTCCCACCATCTCGATTCCTGGGCTCTGGGGTGTTTTCATCTGTTAGAACAGGAGTCAGAACTGGTTGCTTCTCTTGCTGGCTCTGCCATCGCCTTGTTGTGTAGGCCTTGGGTAGGTCACTTCCCTTCTCCCATCTGTCCAATCGGAACAGGAACAGTTCTCGAACTATGGGCAGTTTAGAGCCCAAGTGAGAGAAGCGGTATTAAAGTCCTCTGTGAAGGAGAGAGGGGAGTTTCACAGTGTTTAGCACCAAGGAATTCTAAAGTTTGCTAAAATGTCTAGTCTGTGGAAACAAGAAATGGTCGGGGCCAAACTTATTAACCACTGCCTTTTTAAAGCCCATTCAAAGATGTGAGTCCCTATCTTTTAGGTACCTGTGGTTTTTGCCGGCAGAAGAGAAGAGGTTCCTGCCTCCGTTTTTGTGGCCTTAACAAACCAGGCGTTGTGCCCCAGTTCTCGTCTGAGACCCCTGAAAAATAACATCTTCCCATCCATGAACAAGACAGGACCTATCTTTCGAAGGGTAACAAAAGACCTCTGGGACTTACAGACTAGGTAGCCTGACTGCCATAGCTGGAGAGATCCTGCAATACATTCTTAAACACTCAGTTTGTCAGCAGCACCTACAGGATGATTTGGTTCTTATGACTAGTGAGCGTGGAATTGTCAAGAACAAATCATTCCAAACCAATCCTCTTTCTTCTTTGGCAGGGTTCTCGGCCTGGTAGAGGTGAGTAAACAGTAGATGGGATCTAGCCTGCTGTTACTAAGGCTTTTGACACAGTTCCATAGGACATTCTCAGAAGCAAACGAGGGAAATGCAGTCCAGCTGCAATCAGTGTAATGTGGGTGCAGAGCTGGTTGAAAGCCAAGACTCCAGGAGCCCTTCTCCATGTTTATCTGCCCAACGGGGAGGGTGAACCTAGTGGGTCTGGCAGGGATCAGTCCGGTGTCAGGTACTATTCTATATTTTCATGAATGATTTGGAAAATGGAGTGGAGAGCATGCTCCTAAAGTTTACAACTGACACCAAGCACTTTGGAGCACAGGATTGAATTTCAAAACACCCTTAACAAATTGGAGACTTGGTCTTCTTGAGCCAAACTCCATGGTTAGGGCTCTCTCTCTACACTGGGCTGAAGTGAAACCCCAAAGCCAAGCACTCCTCCTGGGCAGTGAGCTCCGACCTTGATTGGTCAGATGCTGCTTAGCACTGTCAGAGCAGCTTTTGCTGGGAGATTCTCCCAGCACTTTCCAATAGCGGGAAGGTATGAAATCCCCATTTGACTGCTGGGGACAGAGCCCGAGAGTGGGGAGCAACTTGCCCAAAGTCCCCAGGAAAAGGAAAACAACCAGCAGAGGAACCAATAGGAAACCCAGCAATGGAACTCAGGAGTCCTGGGGTGTGCTGTGGTGACCAGATGTCCCAATTTTATAGGGACAGTCCGAATTTTGGGGTCTTATCTAGGATCCTATTACCCCTCACGCCATCCCGATTTTTCACACTTGCTGTCTGGTCACCCTAGGGTGTGCACATGTGTGGGTCCCAGCTGCTCCCTGCCCCCCTCATTGAAGCAGATGTGCAGGGTTACTTCCCTGGGAAGTGCAGGGCACCAGTGGATGTGGGGTTGGCTGGAGGTAGGGTCTGGCTTCAGGCAGGGCAAGGGCTGCGTGGCTGGCTTGCTTCAGGCAGGGGGGTGCATCAGGGATTGGCTGGAGACAGGGCAGGGAGGATACGGCTGGTGCAGGCAAAGCAGAAGGTGCAGGACTGGCTGGAGACAGTGGCTGACTGCCGGCAGGGCAGGGCCGGGAGTGCAGGGCTGGCTGCAGGCAGGGCTTGGGGCAGGGCCGGTGCAAGGAAGTTTCATGCCCTAGGCGAAACTTCCACCTTGCCCCTCCCCCCCCCGCACCCCTGCCCTGAGGCGCCCCACCCGTGGCAGCTCCCCCCTCCAACCTGAGGCTCCCCTCTTGTGGCAACTCCCCTTTTCTGCCCTGCGGCACCCCCATCGCCCGAGCTCATCCCTGCTCCGAGCACGAGCACTCCGAGCATGCCGTGGCCGCTTCACTTCTCCCACCTCCAAGGCTTGCGGCGCCTAAGCCTGCCAGGCAGTCAAGCACCCTCCTCTGAGCCACAGCAGCCCTGACAGTTGACAATAGAAGCACCTTAACCCCTGAGTTCCTTCAATGTGTCCCCCTCTGGGATCCAGCTCCGATCACCAGATATTCGGGGTATGTCTATACCACCTGCCGAATCGGTGGGCAGCGATCGATCCAGCGGGGGTCGATATATCGCGTGTAGTGTAGGTGCAATACATTGAGTGCTCTCCCCTCGCCTGCTGTACTCCAGTTCGGTGAGAGGCGCAGGCAGAGTCTACGGGGAGCTGCAGCAGTCAACTCACCGCGACTGTGACATTATAAGTATAATCTCATATCTCATTGAACGGTGACAGGGCCAGAAAGAGTTAATTAACTCACCTCACCGACTGACCTGACCCGTGGGTGAACCTTAAAAACTGGTTAACAAGATATGTAAATGAACAGAGCTTTGAAATGCAAGTCTTCAGTGTTAGAGGTAGAAGGGGAGGTGTTTGCTCATATCTTGTGATGTCAGCAAACAAGTCTTGTCTATTGCTATAGTTTTAATTCAAAGAGCAAAAAAAGAATATTAACATTTATGATGATACTTGAGTGAAATAGTATTATTGTCTGTGTGTCTTTGAAGGTTGTGGTAATCTCTATCTGAACTGTTTAATGAATAAATTACTCTGTACTAATTGCCAGGATGCTTGGAAGGAGAGTTAAGCCTATTGTGTTCTCAGGCCGAAAGGCTGCTGGAAATGTTTAAGAACCTGGGACACGATCCTTCTTCATCTCAGATCTGCTTTGGGTTTCAAGAGGGGGAAACCTTAAGCCACAAGGATTGAGATCCCCAGTCATTGACTGGAGCCACCCTGAATATGGACATTGAATTATAACCTATGGACTATTTCAAAAAGGACTTTTGGCAACTACAAGCTCATCTCTAATTTGTACCTGAACCTCAAAAATTGAATTCAAGTCTATATGTCTATTAATCTTTTAACCAACACTCACTCTCTCTCTTTTCTTTTCTAATAAATTTTAGCTTAGTTAATAAGAATTGGCTATAGCATGTATTTTAGGTAAAATCTAAGTTATAATTGAACCTGGTTATGTGGCTGATCCTTTGGGATCAGAAGAATCTTTTCTTTAACATGATGAAGTAAGATTTTCAGGAATAATCATCATATCTAACAGGTGTGTCTGGACGGAGGCCTGAGGCTGGGTACTTCAAGGGAAGTGCATGGTTTAAACTTCTAAGTAACCAGTGAGGTACTACAGAAGCTGTTTTCTGCTGGCTTGGTAAATCTATGTATAGAAATAACCAGCAGCGTTTGGGATTTATCTGCCCTGTTTTGTTTGCAATTCACTCTGATTGAGTGAGCTGAGCTGGCTCCCACGGGCAGCACCGTCACACCTACAGCCAGGCTGCAGAGGTCCGGGGGATCTTAGGGGCCTTGGGGTGCACAGATACCTATGTCCAGGCCATAGCGGTCCCTGGGGGGCTTGGAGAGTTTGGGGGGGACACAGATAGCAATCTCCATGCTCTAGGGGTCCCATGGGGGCTTAGAGGGTTCGTGGGGGGCACATATTCCTACATCCAGGCTGTAGGGTTACCAGGGGTCTTAGGGGGTTAGTGGGGGGCAAAGATACCTACGTCCATGCTGGAGGCATCCTGGGAGTCTTAGGGGATTTGTGGGGGCCAAAGACACCTATGATGTCCAGGCTGTAGGGGTACCAGTGGGTTTTAGGGGTTCGAGTGGGCACAGGTACGTATGTCCAGGCTGTATCATTCCCAGGGGGGATTAGAGGTTTTGTGAGGGGCACAGATATCTACGTCCAGATTGTAGATGTCCCGGGAGGGGGAGTTAGGGGGGCTGTGGGAGTGCAAATACCTATGTCCAGGCTGTAGGGGTTTCTGGGGGCTTAGAGGGTTTCTGAGTGGCACATATACCTACGTGCACACTGGAGTGTCCCAAGGGGCTTATGGAGTCTATATGGGGTACAGATACCAATATTCTGGCTGTATAGGTCCCTCGGGGGCTTAGGGGGTTTGTGGGGGGCACAGATACCTAAGTTCAGGCTGGAGGGATCTCTGAGTGTCTTAACTGTTTGGTGGGAGGCACAGATACCTACGTCCTGGCTGCAGGGTTCTCTGCGGGGCTTAGGGTCTGTCACGGAGTGTGGGGGAGTCCGGTCCTGCACCCCTCTTCCTGGGACTCACAGTGACTCTCAGCCAGCCAGTAAAACAGAAGGTTTATTGGACAACAGGAGCGAAGGATACAGCAGAGCTTGGAGGCACAAGCAGGACCCCACAATCAAGTCCTTCTAGGGGTTCAGGAAACTTATTTCCCAGTTTCGGAATCCCTGAATTCCAACCACCCAGACCAAAACCGAAACTGAACTAACCCAACTCCCTCCAGCTGGCCATTTCCTGTGTCCAGCTTCCCGGGCAAAGGTGCTGACCCCTCCCCCCGCCTAGCTCAGGTTACAGGCTGAGCGCGTGTCCGGTCCTAAAGTCACCCACTGCTCTCCCATCCCCCACACAGACAGTCACTACTCCATCACAGTAATGCACAGAGCATTTCCCGCATGGAGCAACAGTGGCACCGTGTGGCCACACTGGGTAATGCACAGAGCATTTCCCGCATGGAGGAACAGTGACACCATGTGGCCACGCACGGTAAAGCACAGAACATTTCCCATATGGAGCAACTGTGACACCATGTGGCCAGGCAGGATAATGCACAGAGCATTTCCCGCATGGAGCCACCTTGACACCTTGTGACCACACCAGGTAATGGACAGAGCATTTCCTGCATGGAGCAACAGTGACACCATGTGGCCATGCAGGGAAATGCACAGAGCATTTCTCTCATAGAGGAACAGTGACAACATGTGGCCATGCAGGGTAATGCACAGAGCATCACGCGTATGTAGAGGCTGTAGAGATCCCTGGGGGTCTTAGGGGTCGTGGGGGCACAGATAGCTACGTCCAGGCTGGAGACATTCTGCTGGGCATTAGGGGCTTCATGAGGGCCACAGATATCTACGTCAGGGCTGGAGAGGTCCCTGGATGGCTTAGGGGGTTGTGGTGAGCATAGATACATACGTCCAGGCTGTAGTGGTCCCTGGGGGTTTAAGGAGTTGGTAAGGGTCACAGAAACCTACGTATGGTCTCGAGGCGTCCCTGGGGGACTTAAGGGATTGTGGTTTTGGCAGATACCTACGTACCGGTTGGAGGGGGCCCTGGGGAGCTTAGGGGGTTTGTGTGGCATACACACAGCTATAACCAGGCTGGTGGGGGCCCTATGGGTCTTAGAAGGCTGGTGGGGGACAGAGATACCTATGTAGGGACTAGAGAAGTCCTGGGGAGGGCTTTGGGGGTTCCTGGAACTCACAAATATCTACGTCCAGGCTGGAGGAGTTCTGGTGGTATTAGGGAGTTGTACGGGGGCACAGATACCTATATCGAGGCTGTAGGGGTCCTGGGGTTGCTTTGGGGAATTTTTGGGTACAGATACCTACTTCCATGCTGTAGGGGTCGCTGGGAGGATCAGTGGGTTCGTGAGGGTGCACAGATATCTACGTCCGGTCTATAGGGATCCTAGGGGGGGGCTTAGTGGTTTGTAAGGGGCACAGATACATTCATCCAGGCAAGAGGAGTCCTAGGGACCCTAGGGGGTTCATGCTGGGCACAGATACCTGCGTCTAGGCTGGAGGGGTTTTGGGGGTCTTAGGAGGGTTGTGTGGGCACAGATACCTATGTCGATGCTGGAGGGGTCCTGTCATGTCTTAGCGGATTCGTGGGGTCAGAGATACCTACATCTAGGCTGGAGGGGTTCTCTGGGGATTAGGTGTGTTTGGGGGGGGGAACAGATACCTACATCCTGATGGTAGGTGGCCCTGGGTAGCTTAGGCGGTTTTTGTCGGTCACAGATACAAACATCCATGCTGTAGGGGTTCCGAGGGACTTTGTGGGGCTCTAGGGGTCACAGATACCTACCTACAGTCTGGAAGGTTCCTGTGGGTATTAAGGGGTGTGTGGGGCATACAGATGCCTACATCTGGGCTTGTGGGTTCCCTGGGGGGCTTAGAGGTTTGTGGAGAGCACAGATACCATTATCCAGGCTAGATGGGTTCTGGTGGGATTAGGGGGTTGTGGGGGGCACAGATACCTATGTAAGCAGAAGCAGGATGAACTCTACCCTCACATCTGGTGGTGAATTATGGCAAGTGTGGAAAAGGATTTCAGGGTCTGATCATGTTTGCATAGACACACCCACCGTGCGTGACACGGCCACGGCAGCCTGGGATGGTTACTTTGGCAGCTATGGTATCCCCAGTTTATTTGTTGTTGGGGTGTGAGACGTGGAGTGTTGTCGCCCTGTTTGTGTGGATGAGGAACTGTGAAACAGCTTTGAGACAGGGATTCTCACCATCAGTTGAGTGGCATTCACTAGACAAGGGAGTGGGCTCCTTGGATGAGCTAGAGTCACCAATTGCAATTTTTTTTTCTTAATAGTTGAATAGCAGTGTTGATTTTTTATTTTCCTAAGAGTTGAGTTTCTATGTTTTTGAGCTGAAATCAGTGAAAAAATGTGTTAGATTGTTGGGGACTCTGAAACTGTGTTGCAGAACGCAGTAGTTGGCAGAGAGAAGTAGTTTGTGGACCACGGAGTGAGGTGAGTCTAGCAGTTTTGGGGGACAGCTGGAGCAGAACACGGGTTGGTTGGCAGAGCAGCTGGTGGACCGAGCAGAGCAGTTTTTGGGGAAGGCAAAATCAGAATCCCATGGAGAGGCAGAGCAGTCAGCAGTGGACCACATAAGGTGCCCCTTTCTGCTCAGGCTGGCAGGGGGAAAAATCCTACAGATAGACTCTTGAAGTCTGGGGTTGCACAACTGTGGGTGATTTGGCGTTGCTGGACTCTTGAAACATTGGAGATATTGGACTTTGGAGCCTTGGGGTGATTTGGGGATTGCTGGACTCATGAGCCCAGGGAAAAGGACACGGCCTAGTTGAGGTGTTTTCCCAATTTAATGCTATGTTGTTTATCTCACGTTATTAAACATTTTCTGCTACACCCAGACTCTATGCTTGCGAGAGGGGAAGTATTGCCTCTTTGAGGCACCTAGGGGTGCGTATGTAAAATTTTCCCATGTCACTGGGTGGGGGCTCGAGCTGGTTTGCATTATATTGTAGGCAAGGGACCCCTATGTATTGAACCCAGTCGTTGCTGCTATCAGTTCAGCCTGGCAGAAGGGTTCCACCTACGTCCAGGCTCAAGGGGTCCCTGGGGGGCTTAGGGAGTTCGTGGGGGGCACAGATATCTAGGTCCAGGCTGTAGGGGGTTGGGGGGGCTCAGGAGTTTGGTGGGGGGCAGAGATAACTACGTCCAGGCTGCAGGGGTCCCAGAGGGACTTAGGGGGTGTCACGTAGTGTGGTGGAATGTGGCCCTGCACCCTTCTTCCTGGGAAGCACAGTGACTCAGCCAGCCAGTAAAACAGAAGGTTTTTTTGGCCAACAGGAATGAAGGATATGGCAGGGCTTTTGGGCACAACCAGGACCCCTCAATCGAGTCCTTCTGGGGGTTCAGGAAGCTTAGTTCCCAGTTTGGGATTCCCTGAATTCCAACGACCCAGCTCCAAACCAAAACTGAACTAACTCCCTCCAGCCAGCCCCTTCCTTTATTCAGCTTCCTGGGCAAAGGTGCTGACCCCCTCCCCGCTGCCTAGCTTAAGTTACAGGCTTAGGTCCTGTCCCTCACCTAAAGTCACCCGCTGCTCTCCCATCCCCCACACAGACGTCCCCACTCCATCACAGTAATGACCAGAGCATTTCGTGCATCGAGCAACAGTAACACTATATGGCCATGCAGGGTAGTGCCCAAAGCATTTCAACCGTGGAGCAACAGTGACACCATGTGGTCATGCAGGGTAATGTACAGAGCATTTCCTGCATGGAGCAACAGTGACACCATGTGGCCACACAGGGTAATGCACAGAGCATCGCACCTACGTGGAGGCTGTAGAGATCCCTCGAGGGCTTACGGGGGTTCGTAGGGTCACAGATATCTACATCCAGTATTGGCGGGACCCTGGGAGAGTTAGGGGGGTTGTAAGGGGCATAGGTACTTGCGTCCAGGCTGTAGAGGTCCTGGTGGGGATTAAAGGCTTCCTGGAGGACAGCAATATCTACGTCCAGGCTGAAGGGGTCCCTGGACGCTTAGGGGGTTGTGGTGAGCATAGTGATCCCTGGGGTTATAGGGACTTGGTGAGGGGCACAGATACCTATGTATGTCCTGGAGGGGTCCCTGGGGGGGGGGCTTAGTGTTACTGTAGGAGACACAGATACCTACGTCCAGGCTATAGGCATTCTGGGGGGACTTAGGGCTTTGGAGGGGCACAGATACCTACATCCAGGCTGGAGGGGTCCCGGGGGGCTTAGGTGGTTTGTGGGGAGGGGCACAGATATGTACATCCAGGCTGAAGAGGTTCCGGAGAGGATTAGGGGGTTTTGCGGATGGCAGAGGTACCTATCTCCATACTCTAGGGGTCCCGAGGAGCTTAGGGTTTTTTGGGAGGCACATATATCTATGTCCAGGTTGGAGTGGTTCCTGGGGGGTTTAGGGAGTTCCTGGGGGGCACAGATACCTAGGTCCATGCTGTAGGGTTCCCTGGGTGGATTAGGGGTTTTCTGAGTGGCAGAGATACCTACGTCTAGGCTGTAGTTGTCCCTGGGAGGCTTAGGGGGTTTGTGGGGGGCAGAGATACCTACTTCCAGGCAATAGGTCTTCCAGGGGGAATTAGTGTGTTGGGGGGGCACAGATACCTAGGATCAGGCTGGAGGGTTCCCGGGGGGGGGCTTATGCCGTTTGTGTTGGGCACAGATATCTGCATCCAGGCTGGAGTGGTCCCTGTGGGGGCTAAAGCAGTTTCTGGTGGGCACAGATAACTACCTCCAGGCTGGAGGGGTTTCTCGGCACTTAGGGGTTGTGGGGGGCACAGATACTTCCATCCAGGCTGGAGGGTCCCTGGGACGATTTGCGGGTTCATGTGGGGCACAGATACCTAAGTCCAGGCTGGATGGGTCCAGGGGGGGCTTATGGGGTTCAGGGAGCACAGATGCTTATCTCTAGGCTATAGGGGTCCCTGGTGGGCTTAGGGGGTTTTGGGGGGCCCCAGATACCTAAGTCCATGCTGTAGGCGTCCCTACAGGTGCTTATGGGTTCGTGGGGTGCACTGATACTTATGTCCAGTCTGGAGGGGACAGGGGGGGTTGGGGTTTCATGAGGGGCACATCTAGTGTGCATGGGTCCTGGGGGTTATAGGGGGTTTGTGGGGGGCACAGATACCTAGGTGCAGGCTGTCGGTGTCCCGAGGAGATGAGGCGGTTCACTGGGGGCTCAGATACATCCAGGCTGGATGTGTCCCGAGGAGCTTAGGGGGTTTGTGGGGTGCTCAGACACCTGTGTCCAGGCTGTAGGGATCTCTGGGGGCTTAGGGGGTTCTTGGGGGTCACAGGTAGTTACGTCCAGGCTGAAGGGGTAATGGGAGTGCTTAAGGGATCGGGGCTGACACAGATACCTACGTCCAGGGTCTAGGGGAGGCAGGAGAAGTGAAGCGGACATGGTGTGCTTTCAAGTAGGGATAATAATGATCCACTCTTACCTACCTCATAGTGGGTGGAGGATGGGGATCCATTAGAGAGTGTCACTAAGAGTAGTGCATAATATGAGGTGTCCCATCACGTTTACTCAGAGCAGATTATGACATAATAGATTAGCTGAAACAGTCTTTTTTATTTGTATTTTTTTATTTTGGAATTGTTAAGAGCAGCAATGACTTACCTCAGACTGAAGCATCTTACCTAATTTTCAAGATCTAAGTGTCTCCTCCTTGTGTGTGATGACACAATTTAACACACTGTGACAAACAGGAGATGCTTTTGTTTTGCAACAAAATCTTTTTGCAAAGAACTTCCATCTCACTTGTTATGATTCTGAGAAACAAGCTGGTTTAGTTTGAATGGGATATTTGGAAAGAAACGGTTGGAATGAAATTTTCCCACCATCTCAGTTCCTGAGCTCTATCCCTGCCTCTGGGGGGATTTGTTGTCTGTTAGAACAGGAGTCTGACTGGCGGCTTCTCTTTCTGGATCTGCCACCGCCTTGCTGTGTAGGCCCTTCGGTAGGTCACCTCCCTTCTCTGTACCTCAGGCTCCTCCCATTTGTCCAATGGGAACAGGAACAGTTCTCGAATTCTGGGCAGTTGTGAGCCTGAATGATAAAAGGGGTGTTGAAGCCCTCTGTGAAGAAGAAAGGGGAGTTTCACGGTGTTTTTGCACCAAGGAATTCTAAACCAAAACTGAACTAACTCCCTCGAGACCTCTGGGACCCCTCTAGTCTGCACGTAGGTATCTGTGACCCCCAGAAATCCCTGAATTCCCCAGGAACCCCTACAGCCTGGACTTAGGTATCTGTGACTCCAGCGAACCTCCTAAACCACCGAAGACACTTCCAGCTATGACGTAGGTATCTGTTCCCCCCTCAACCCCAATCCCCTCGGGACCCCTAGACCCTGGACGTAGGTATCTGTGTCCGCCCCGATTCCCTAAGCACCCCCATTACCCCTTTAGCCTGGACGTAGGTATCTGTACTCCCACAAACCCCCTAAACGTCCCAGCGACCCCTTCAGCCTGGAGGTCCCTATCTGTGACACCCACGAACCTCTAACCTCCCAGGGATCCCTACAGCCTGGAAAAAGGTGTCTGAGCACCACACAAACCCCCTAAGCTCCTCGGGACACATCCAGCCTGGATGTATCTGAGCCCCCAGTGAACCGCCTCATCTCCTCGGGACACCGACAGCCTGTACCTAGGTATCTGTGCCCCCCACAAACCCCCTATAACCCCCAGGACCCATCCAGACTAGATGTAGGTATCTGTACCCCCACAGCCTCCCTGGGACTCCTACAGGTTTGTATCTGTGCCCTCATGAAACCCCAACCCCCCCGTCCCCTCCAGACTGGACATAAGTATCTGTGCACCCCACGAACCCATAAGCACCTGTAGGGACGCCTACAGCATGGACTTAGGTATCTGGGGCCCCCCAAAACCCCCTAAGCCCACCACGGACCCCTATAGCCTAGAGATAAGCATCTGTGCTACCTGAACCCCATAAGCCCCCCCTGGACCCATCCAGCCTGGACTTAGGTATCTGTGCCCCACATGAACCCGCAAATCGTCCCAGGGACCCTCCAGCCTGGATGGAAGTATCTGTGCCCCCCACAACCCCTAAGTGCCGAGAAACCCCTCCAGCCTGGAGATAGTTATCTGTGCCCACCAGAAACTGCTTTAGCACCCCCAGGGACCACTCCAGCCTGGATGCAGATATCTGTGCCCAACACAAATGGTGTAAGCCCCCCCCCGGGAACCCTCCAGCCTGAACCTAGGTATCTGTGCCCCCCCAACACACTAATTCTCCCTGGAAGACCTATTGCCTGGAAGTAGGTATCTCTGCCCCCCACAAACCCCCTAAGCCTCCCAGGGACCCCTACAGCCTAGACGTAGGTATCTCTGCCACCCAGAAAACCCCTAATCCACCCAGGGAACCCTAAAGCATGAACCTAGGTATCTGTGCCCCCCCAGGAATTCCTTTAACCCCGCAGGAAACACTCCAACCTGGACATAGATATATGTGCCTTCCAAAAAAACCCTAAGCCCCCCAGGACCCCTAGAGTATGGAGATAGGTATCTCTGCCATCTGCAAATACCCCTAATCCTCTCCGGAACCTCTCCAGCCTGGATGTACATATCTGTGCCCCTCCCCACAAACCACCAAAGCCCCCCGGGACCCCTCCAGCCTGGATGTAGGTATCTGTGCAACCCCAAAGCCCTAAGCCCCCCCAGAATGCCTATAGCCTGGACGTAGGTACCTGTGTCTCCTAGAGTACCACTAAGCCCCCCCCAGGGACCCCTCCAGGACATACATAGGTATCTGTGCCCCTCACCAAGTCCCTATACTCCTAGGGATCACTGTGCTCACCACAACCCCCTAAGCGTCCAGGGACCCCTTCAGCCTGGACGTAGATATTGCTGTCCTCCAGGAAGCCTTTAATCCCCACCAGGACCTGTACAGCCTGGACGCAAGTACCTATGCCCCTCACAACCACCCTAACTCTCCCAGGGTCCCGTCCATACTGAATGTAGTTATCTGTTACCCTACTAACCCCCGTAAGCCCTCGAGGGATCTCTACAGCCTCCACGTAGGTGCGATGCTCTGTGCATTACACTGCGTGGACTCACGGTGCCACTGTAGCTCCTTGCGTGGAAATGCTCTGTGCATTACCTTGTGTGGCCACACGGTGTCACTGTTGCTCAATGCAGGAAATGCTCTTTGCATTACCCTATGTGGCCACATGATGTCACTGTTGCTCCACGGGGGAAATGCTCTGGACATTACCCTGCATGGCCACACAGTGTTACTGTTGCTCCATGCGCGAAATGCTCTGGGCATTACTGTGATTTAGTGGGAACTGTCTGTGTTGGGGATGGGAGAGCAGGGGGTGACTTTAGGTGAGGGACATGACCTAAGCCTGTAACTAGAGCTAGGAAGGGCTGAGAGAGTGAGCACCTTTGCCCGGGAAGCTGGACACAGGAAGGGGTTGGCTGGAGGGAGTTAGTTCAGTTTTGGTTTGGATCTGGGTAGTTGGAATTCAGAGAATCCTAAACTGGGAACTAAGCTTCCTGAACCCCCAGAAGGACTCGACTGACGGGTCCTGGTTGTGTCCCAAAGCCCTGCTGTATCCTTCGTTCCTGTTGGCCAAAACAACCCTCTGTTTTACTGGGTGGCAGAATCACCGTTTGTCCCTGGAAGAGGTTTGCCGGGCCAGATTCCACCAGACTCCATGACTCCCCCTAAGACCCTCTGGGACCCCTGCAGCTGGGACGTAGGTATCTGTGCCCCCCACCAAACCCCTGAGCCCCCCAGGGACCCTTACAGCATGGACCTAGATCTCTGTACCCCCCAGGAACCCCCTAAAACCCCCAGGGACCCCTTCAGCCTTGACATAGGTGGAACCCGTCTGCCAGGCTGAATTGATAGCAGCAGGGACTGGGTTCAATACATAGGGGTCCCTTCCCTATTACGTAATGCAAACCAGATCGAGCCCTCACCCAGTGACATGGGAAAATTTTACATACACACCCCTAGGTGCCTCAAAGAGGCAATACTTCCCCTCTTGCAATCATAGAATCTGGGTATAGCAGAAAATGTTTAATAACGTGAGATAAACAACATAGCATTAAATTTGGAAAAAACCTCAACTAGGCCGAGTCGTTTTCCCTGGGCTCTAGAATCTAGCAATCCCCAAATCACCCCAAGACTCCAAAGTACAATACCTCAAATATTTCAAGACTCCAGCAACCCCATAATCACCCACATTCCCACAGCCCCAGATTTCAAGAGTCTATCTGCCGGGTTTTCCCCCCTGCCAGCCTGGGTAGAAATGGGCACTTTACGTTGTCCACTGCTGTCTGCCCTGCCTCTCCGTGGGATTCTGCTTCTACCTTTCCCACAAACTGCTCAACTCAGTCCACCACCTGCTCTGCTCCACCAGCCAACCTGTGATCTGCTCCAACTGTCTCCAAAAACTGCTTAGCTTACTTCACTCGGTGAGCAATTCCTAGTGTTCCACAAACTGCTTTTCTCCATCAGCTGCTCTACAATATAGTTTCCAATTCTCCCACTGTTTAACACAGCACTTCAATGACTTCAGCCCAGGAACCTTGATCTCCAGTTATTAAAAAATTCAGCAACCAGCTCTACTATTCAACTGTTAAAAGAAAAGAAGATGTAATTAGTGTTCCAGGGTCAGCCAAGGAGTCCAAACCCTTGTCTAGTGAGTGCCACTCAACTGATGGTGAGAATCCCTGTCTCAGAGCTGTTTCACAGTTCCTCATCCACACAATCAGGGTGACAACACTCCACATCTCACACCCCAACAATAAATAAACTGGGGATACCATAGCTGCCAAAGTAACCATCCCAGGCTGCCGTGGCCGTGTCACGCACGGTGGGTGTGTCTATGCAAACATGATCAGACCCCGAAATCCTTTTCCACACTTGCCATAATTCACCACCAGATGTGAGGGTAGAGTTCATCCTGCTTCTGCTTACATAGGTATCTGTGCCCCCCACAACCCCCTAATCCCACCAGAACCCATCTAGCCTGGATAATGGTATCTGTGCTCTCCACAAACCTCTAAGCCCCCCAGGGAACCCACAAGCCCAGATGTAGGCATCTGTATGCCCCACACACCCCTTAATACCCACAGGAACCTTCCAGACTGTAGGTAGGTATCTGTGACCCCTAGAGCCCCACAAAGTCCCTCGGGACCCCTACAGCATGGATGTTTGTATCTGTGACTGACAAAAACCGCCTAAGCTACCCAGGGCCACCTACCATCAGGATGTA
The DNA here is from genome assembly GCF_025201925.1 of Gopherus flavomarginatus. Taxonomy (NCBI): domain Eukaryota; kingdom Metazoa; phylum Chordata; order Testudines; family Testudinidae; genus Gopherus; species Gopherus flavomarginatus. The sequence continues at coordinate 58,202,968 of NC_066622.1, read as the reverse complement.
GGTATCTGTTCCCCCCCCCCAAAACACACCTAATCCCCAGAGAACCCCTCCAGCCTAGATGTAGCTTTCTCTGACCCCACGAATCCGCTAAGACATGACAGGACCCCTCCAGCATCGACATAGGTATCTGTGCCCACACAACCCTCCTAAGACCCCCAAAACCCCTCCAGCCTAGACGCAGGTATCTGTGCCCAGCATGAACCCCCTAAGGTCCCTAGGACCCCTCTTGAATGGATGAATGTATTTGTGCCCCTTACAAACCCCTAAGCCCTCCCCAGGATCCCTATAGACCGGACGTAGATATCTGTGCACCCTCACGAACCCACTGATCCTCCCAGAGACCCCTACAGCATGGAAATAGGTATCTGTAACCAAAAATTCCCCAAAGCAACCCCAGGACCCCTACAGCCTCGATATAGGTATCTGTGCCCCCGCACAACTCCCTAATACCCCCAGAACTCCTCCAGCCTGGACGTAGATATTTGTGACTTCCAGGAACCCCCAAAGCCCTCCCCAGGACTTCTCCAGTCCCTACATAGGTATCTCTGCCCCCCACCAGCCTTCTAAGACCCATAGTGCCCCCACCAGCCTGGTTATAGCTAAGTGTACGCCACACAAACCCCCTAAGCTCCCCAGGGCCCCCTCCAACCGGTATGTAGGTATCTGCGCAACCACAAACCCTTAAGTCCCCCAGGAACCCCTCCAGACCATAGGTAGATTTCTGTGACCCTTACCAACTCCTTAAACTCCCAGGGACCACTACAGCCTGGACGTATGTATCTATGCTCACCACAACCCCCTAAGCCATCCAGGGACCTCTCCAACCCTGACGTAGATATTTGTGGCCCTCATGAAGCCCCTAATGCCCAGCTGAATGTCTCCAGCCTGGAGGTAGCTATCTGTGCCCCCCACGACCCCTAAGCCCCCAAGGGATCTCTACAGCCTCTACATAGGCGTGATGCTCTGTGCATTGCCCTGCATGGCCACATGTTGTCACTGTTCCTCTATGAGAGAAATGCTCTGTGCATTACCCTGTGTGACCACATGGAATCACTGTTGCTCCATCCAGGAAATGCTCTGTGCATTTCCCTGCATGGTCACATGGTGTCACTCTTGCTCCAAGCAGGAAATGCTCTGTCCATTACCTAGTGTGGTCACAAGGTGTCAATGTTGCTCCATGCGGGAAATGCTCTGTGCATTACCCTGCCTGGCCACACGGTGTCACAGTTGCTCCATATGGGAAATGTTCTGTGCGTTACCGTGCGTGGCCACATGGTGTCACTGTTACTCCATGCGGGAAATGCTCTGTGCATTACCCAGTGTGGCCACACGGTGTCACTGTTGCTCCATGCGGGAAATGCTCTGTGCATTGCTGTAATGGAGTAGGGACTGTCTGTGTGGGCGATGGGAGAGCAGGGGGTGACTTTAGGACCGGACACGTGCTCAGCCTGTAACCTGAGCTAGGCGGGGGGAGGGGTCAGCACCTTTGCCCAGGAAGCTGGACACAGGAAATGGCCAGCTGGACGGAGCTGAGTTAGTTCAGTTTCGATTTTGGTCTGGGTGGTTGGAATTCAGGGATTCCAAAACTGGGAAATAAGTTTCCTGAACCCCTAGAAGGACTTGATTGTGGGGTCCTGCTTGTGCCTCCAAGCTCTGCTGTATCCATCGCTCCTGTTGTCCAATAAACCTTCTGTTTTACTGGCTGGCTGAGAGTCACTGTGAGTCCCAGGAAGAGGGGTGCAGGACCGGACTCCCCCACACTCCGTGACAGACCCTAAGCCCCTCCGAGACCCCTGCAGCCTGGACGTAGGTATCTGTGCCTCCCATCAAACAGCTAAGACACTCAGAGATCCCTCCAGCCTGAACTTAGGTATCTGTGCCCCCCACAAACACCCTAAGCCCCCGAGGGACCTATACAGCCAGAACATTGGAATCTGTACCCCATATAGTCTCCATAAGCCCCTTGCGACACTCCAGTGTGCACGTAGGTATATGTGCCCCTCAGAAACCCTCTAAGCCCCCAGGAACCCCTAAAAACTGGACATAATTATTTGCACTCCCACAACCCCCCTAACCCCCCCCCTCCCTTGACATCTACAATCTGGACGTAGATATCTGTGCCCCTCACGAAACCTTTAAACCCCCCGGGAAGGATACAGCCTGGACATACGTATCTGTGCCCACTCGAACCCCTAAACCCCACTGGTACCCCTACAGCCTGGACATCATAGGTGTCTTTGGCCCCCACAAATCCCCTAAGACTTTCAGGATGCCTCCAGCCTGGAGGTAGGTATCCTTGCCCCCCACTAACCCCCTAAGCCCCCCTGGTAACCCTACAGCCTGGATGTAGGAATATGTGCCCCCCACGAACCCTCTAAGCCCCCATGGGACCCCTAGAGCATGGAGATTGGTATCTGTGTCCCCCCCAAACTCTCTCAGCCCCCCAGGGACCGCTATGGCCTGGACATAGGTATCTGTGCACCCCAAGGCCCCTAAGATCTCCCGGACCTCTGCAGCCTGGCTGTAGGTGTGACGGTGCTGCCCGTGGGAGCCAACTCAGCTCACTCAATCAGAGTGAATTGCAAACAAAACAGGGCAGACAAATCCCAAACGCTGCTGGTTATTTCAATACTTAGATTTACCAAGCCAGCACAAAACAGCTTCTGTAGTACCTCACTGGTTACTTAGAAGTTTAAACCACGTAGTTCCCTTAAAGTACCCAGCCTCAGGCCTCCGTCCAGACACACCTGTTAGATATGATGATGATTCCTGAAAATATTACTTCGTCATGTAAAAGAAAAGATTCTTCCGATCCCAAAGGATCAGCCACATAACCAGGTTCAATTATAACTTAGATTTTACCTAAAATACATGCTATAGCCAATTCTTATTAACTAAGCTAAAATTTATTAGAAAAGAAAAGAGAGAGAGTGAGTGTTAGTTAAAAGATTAATAGACATATAGACTTGAATTCAATTTTTGAGGTTCAGATACAAAGTAGAGATGAGTTTGTAGTTGCCAAAAGTCCTTTTAGAAATAGTCCATAGGTTATAATCCAATGTCCATATTCAGGGTGGCTCCAGTCAATGACTGGGGATCTCAATCCTTGCGGCTTAAGGTTTCCCCCTCTTGAAACCCAAAGCAGATCTCAGATGAAGAGGATCGTGTCCCAGGTTCTTAAACATTTCCAGCAGCATTTCGTCCTGAAAAAACAATAGGCTTAACTCTCCTTCCAAGCATCCTGGCAATTAGTACAGAGTAATTTATTCATTAAACAGTTCAGATACAGATTACCACAACCTTCAAAGAGACAATGACAATAATACTATTTCACTCAAGTATCATCATAAATGTTAATATTCTTTTTTTGCTCTTTGAATTAAAACTATAGCAATAGACAAGAGTTGTTTGCCTACATCACAAGACCTGAGCAAACACTTCCCCTTCTACGTCTAACACTGTAGACTTGCATTTCAAAGCTCTGTTCATTTACATATCTTGTTAACCAGTTTTTAAGGTTCACCCACGGGTCAGGTCAGTCGGTGAGGTGAGTTAATTAACTCTTTCTGGCCCTGTCACCTTTCAATGAGATATTAGATTATACTTATAATGTCACAGTCGGGGTGAGTTGACTGCTGCAGCTCCCCGTAGACTCTGCCTGCGCCTCTCACCGAGCTGGAGTACAGCAGGCGGGGGGAGAGCACACAATATATTGCATCTACACTAGACGCGATATATCGACACCCGCTGGATCGATCGCTGCCCACCGATTCGGCAGGTGGTATAGACATACCCCGAGTATCTGGTGATCGGAGCTGGACCCCCGAGGGGGACACATTGAAGGAACTCAGGGGTTAAGGTGCCTCTATTGTCAAATGTCAGGGCTGCTGTGGCTCAGAGGAGGGTGCTTTACTGCCTGGCAGGTTTAGGCGCCGCAAGCCTTGGAGGTGGGAGAAGTGAAGCGGCCACGGTGTGCTCGGGGTGCTCGTGCTCGGAGCAGGGGTGAGCTCGGGCGAGGGGGGTGCCGCAGGGCAGAGCAGGAGAGTTGCCACAAGAGGGGAGCCTCAGGGTGGAGGGGGGAGCTGCCACGTGTGGGGCGCCTCAGGGCAGGGGTGCGGGGGAGGGAGGGTGCAAGGTGGAAGTTTCGCCTAGGGCATGAAACTTCCTTGCACCGGCCCTGCCCCACGCCCTGCCTGCAGCCAGCCCTGCACCTCCTGCCCTGCCCTGCCGGCAGTCAGCCTCTGTCTCCAGCCAGCCCTGCACCTTCTGGTTTGCCTGCACCAGCCGCATCCTCCCTGCCCTGTCTCCAGCCAAGCCCTGATACACTCCCCTGCCTGAAGCCAGCCAGCCACGCAGCCCTTGCCCTGCCTGAAGCCAGACCCTACCTCCAGCCAACCCCACATCCACTGGTGCCCTGCACTTCCCAGGGAAGTAACCCTGCACATCTGCTTCAATGAGGGGGGCAGGGAGCAGCTGGGACCCACACATGTGCACACCATAGGGTGACCAGACAGCAAGTGTGAAAAATCGGGACGGCGTGGGGGGTAATAGGATCCTAGAGAAGACCCCAAAATTCGGACTGTCCCTATAAAATTGGGACATCTGGTCACCACAGCACACCCCCAGGACTCCTGAGTTCCATTGCTGGGTTTCCTATTGGTTCCTCTGCTGGTTGCTTTCCTTTTCCTGGGGACTTTGGGCAAGTTGCTCCCTAATCTCGGGCTCTGTCCCCAGCATTCAAATGGGGATTTCATACCTTCCCTCTATTGGAAAGTGCTGGGAGAATCTCCCAGCAAAAACTGCTCTGACAGTGCTAAGCAGCATCTGACCAATCAAGGTCGGAGCTCACTGCCCAGGAGGAGTGCTTGGCTCTGGGGTTTCACTTCAGCCCAGTGTAGAGAGAGAGCCCTAACCATGGAGTTTGGCTCAAGAAGACCAAGTCTCCAATTTGTTAAGGGTCTTTTGAATTTCAATCCTGTGCTCCAAAGTGCTTGGTGTCAGTTGTAAACTTTAGGAGCATGCTCTCCACTCCATTTTCCAAATCATTCATGAAAATATAGAATAGTACCTGACACCGGACTGATCCCTGCCAGACCCACTAGGTTCACCCTCCCCGTTGGGCAGATAAACATGGAGAAGGGCTCCTGGGGTCTTGGCTTTCAACCAGCTCTTCACCCACATTACACTGATTGCAGCTGGACTGCATTTCCCTCGTTTGCTTCTGAGAATGTCCTATGGGATTGTGTCAAAAGCCTTAGTAACACCAAGCTAGATCCCATCTATTGTTTACTCACCTCTACCAGGCCCAGAACCCTGCCAAAGAAGGAAAGAGGATTGGTTTGGAATGATTTGTTCTTGACAATTCCACGCTCACTAGTCATAAGAACCAAATCATCCTGTAGGTGCTGTAGACAAACTGAGTGTTTAAGAATGTATTGCAGGATCTCTCCAGCTATGGCAGTCAGGCTAGCTAGTCTGTAAGTCCCAGAGGTCTTTTTGTTCCCCTTTGAAAGATAGGTCCTGCCTTGTTCATGGATGGGAAGATCTTCTTTTTCAGGGGTCTCAGACAAGAACTGGGGCACAACACCTGGTTTGTTAAGGCCACAAAAACGGAGGCAGGAACCTCTTCTCTGCTGCTGGCAAAGAACCACAGGTACCTAAAAGATAGGGACTCACATCTTTGAATGGGCTTTAAAAAGGCAGTGGTTAATAAGTTTGGCCCCGACCATTTCTTTTTTCCACAGACTAGACATTTTAGCAAACTTTGGAATTCCTTGGTGCTAAACACTGTGAAACTCCCCTTTCTCCTTCACAGAGGGCTTTAATACCCCTTATCTCACTTGGGCTCTAAACTGCCCATAGTTCGAGAACTGTTCCTGTTCCGATTGGACAGATGGGAGAAGGGAAGTGACCTACCCAAGGCCTACACAACAAGGCGATGGCAGAGCCAGCAAGAGAAGCAACCAGTTCTGACTCCTGTTCTAACAGAAGAAAACACCCCAGAGCCCAGGAATCGAGATGGTGGGAAAATTTCATTCCAACCGTTTCTGTCCGAAAATCCCATTTAGACTAAACCAGTTTGTTTCTCAAAATCATAACAAGTGGGATGAAAGATCTTTGCAAAAATATTTTGTTGCAAAACAAAAGCATCTCCTCTTTGTCACAGTGTGTTAAATTGTCTCCTCGCACACAAAGAGGAGACACTTACATCTCAACCATTAGATAAGATGCTTCAATCTGAGCTAAGTCGTTGCTACTATTAACAATTTCAAAATAAAAAAATACAAATAAAATAGACTATTTCAGCTAATCTATTATGTCATAATCTGCTCTGAGTAAACATGATGGGAAACTTCATATTATGCACTACTTCTAGTGACACTCCCAAATGGATCCGCATCCTTCACCCACCATGAGGTAGGTAAGAGCGGATCATTATTATCCGTACTTGAAAGAGGGAGAAGCTAAGGCTGAGAAAGGAGAATTGACTTGTCTTAGGTCACACAGCCCGTCAGAGGCAGTGTTGGGAATAGGACCGAAGAGCCCTGATTTTCAAACAAACCATCGGATCTTGAATTTCAGACATTGAATGACCTGAATACTGTGCTCTCAGATGAGCTCCAGACCAACAACAGTGACAGTAATTATTCAGCAAGCATTTGAGGAGAACTGCAATGTTAGAGGGAATCATCCACTGCTCAGAGTCAATTAATGCAGAGAAGCAGCAAAATTAATCAAAGATAGAACTGGTTCTGACTTATTTACTTGATCTTAAAATAGAACAACAAGGACCTGAGTCTCCTCCCTGTCAATAACCCCCTGCTCAACCAATCAGGATAGAGACTGAGGACGGGAGGCTGAGGGTTCTCACCAGAGAGCCCAAAGGATGGCCCAGGTCACCGGTGGGGATCACTGCCCGAGCACTATTTCAGTCCCACATTTTTGGGTGGACCTTCCATAGTGGGAGCTGCAGAGGACTTCCCTGCAACACACACACACACACCTCCGTCCTCTTGTTGGGAAGGGAACAGGAGAAAGGACAAAAGAAGCAAGAGAAGAAGAGGAGGGAGGGATGGAGGAGGAGGTGAAACAAAAAGGACAAACCCTAATGTCCCCAGCGATTCTAAGGGACAAAATCCCAGGTGCGCAATAAAATTCTGCCTCCTTAAGCTCGTGTTTTCCATGCCTAGAATTCACTTGTCACCAGATAGATCAGACTGAACAGGTTTCAAACCTCCAGGAGGCTCTTACCTTCTAAAGAGGGACGGCTGTTTTCTAGTAAAATCACTACAAGGGAAGGAGGAAACTCGAAAGAGGTTCCTCCTGGCGCTCACGTCCATGACCCCAAATAATCTCTCAGTCCTCAAAGAGAGACCTGGAGAAGGAAACGTGCTGAAGCAAAGCCACAGAGGTCTCTGAGGTTTCCCTGGCCCCTCGCCCCTGTCCTGCCTGGCTGATGTCAGCATCTCTCTGTGAGGTCACCACCTCCCCACCACCTTTGACCAATAGTCTGAGGTCCTGCAAAAGGCCTTTGTGATGTCACTGCCACACCCCTCCCTTGCTGGGCTAATGTCCTGCCCCTGGCCAGGCACTTTGGAGGTTTGAGCTACTCCCTGTGGATCACCCCACTCAAGGAGCGTTCGTTCTAGGCAGCAAGCCGGCTAGACAGGAAAACATCAGACGCTGCTCCCAATGCTACACTCAGTTTTTCAGAAATTAGTCGACTTCATGGTCAGAAGACACCATTAGAGCATCTAACCTGCATATCACAGGCCTCCTGTATGACATAACAGCTACTTTGGGGGCAAACACATTCCAGAAAGGCATCTAGTCTTCATTAAATGACATCAGGAGATGGTGAATCCACCACTTTCCTTGGTAGCTTGCTCCTGTGGTGAATCATCCTCGCTGTTGACTATTGTGCCTCAGTTGTAATATGAATTTGTCTCTTTTCACTTTCCAGCCATTGGGTCTTGTTATGCCTTTCTCTGCTCCATTCAAGAGCCCGTAAATACCCAATCTTTTCTCTCCATTAAGGCCCTTCAATATTTCAATGAAATCACCTTTCAATCTTCTTTTGATAAGCTAAACAGGTTGAGCTCTTTCTATAGCTCACTGGAAGGCATTTTTCTCCAGCCCTCAGAACATTTGGTGGCTCTTTGCTGCCCTAGCTCCAATTTCACAACATCTTTTTCAAATGAGGATACCAGAACTGGAGGCAGTATAAAGGTTGTATAAAGGTAAAATTAAATAGGTTGCAGAGGATTTTTTTTTAATTTCGGCTTTTGTTGCTAAAAATTTTGTCTCTCTGCGGTGAGATAAAACAGTCCCCGAATGCCAAAATTTGAGCCATGAAAAGCGGCAGTGTGAACAGCGCATCATAGGTGGAGCTGTGCTCCCGGTGACAAAGCTCCTGCCCCTCATTGGAGGTAGTTTGGCTTTGTTGCCGGGGAAGCTCTCTCTCAGCGATAAGGACGGCCACACAGCGCACCTTACAATGCCATGGTTAGAGTGGCACAGCTGCACCGTGGTAAGGTGCCCGGTGTAGACACAGCCTCAGAGCTGGGGAAAGCCGACAGGCGCTGAGGAGCACAGGCTTCAGACAGAGACATCCGTTAGGAGAGGAACTATTCACAGGGATTCTCTATAGCCTAGTAAGGTGGAGAGGATGGAAGATGATAATGTACAGGTAGGTTCTGATGACAAACAGTGAAATGAAAGAGTCTCCCTCAATTACATCATGTAATAGCAGACAGTTAAAATGGGACACATTTTAGAAGTGCTTAAATACAAACGCTAAACGTCTAAGTACTAAGACTGGTGAATTTGAGTGCCTGGTATTGAGTGACGATATTGATAGAATAGGCATCACAGAAACTCTTGCACCCCCTCCTGCACCCACATGGGGAGACTGACCTGTGTGCATGGAGCAGCTGGCATTGCTGCCCCCCACTCCACCCTGGAACGCTGCTCATCTGGGCACCCCTAGGGGCTGTGGGATGTGGGGGCAAGAAGTGAGATCATCCGAGCTCCCTGCATCCAGGTCACATTCCTCAGCCGGCCTGCATAGCGAGAGGGCAGAGAGCAGCAGCTTTTGATGCTCCCCTCACAGCACAGCCCAAGTGGGAAAAGTGACCAGGACGCATGGAGCACATAGGGTTGCTCCTTACTCCCCTCAAACCTCTATGGACCCATGGAGGAGCATTGGGGCAGGGGAGAGCAGTGAGCACCTTTGCACTGCCACACGGTGCCCTTTGACCCCTGGAGCCCTGGGCGGCTATCGGGGGGCACCACCCCTAAGGCCGGCCAGGCTCCCCAGAACGAGCAGCAGAAAACACAGAGACTGGCCACACACTGAGCAGTGGTAGCCTGGGCGGTTCGTAATGGAGGCTCAGGGGGGAGGGGTGTCATAACATTTTTTCCCAGATTTGGACCTTAGCGTCCAAAATATGGGAGTTAGCCTGAAAACCTCCAAGCTTAGTTACCAGCTTGGATCTTGTAAAGCTGCCACCAGCCAGGGATTTATACAGTGCCTGGCTCACTGTGGTCTCCCCAAAACCTTCCCCGGGGGACCCCCAGACTCAGATGCCTTGAGTCTCACAACAAAGGGGAATAAACCATTTCCCTTCCCCCTCCTCCCCTCCAGGTGTTCCCTCCCTGGGTTCCTGGAGAGATATACAGAAGCAAGCTCTGTGAATCTAAACAGAGGGACTCCCCCCTCCCTGTTTCCAGTCCTGGAAATAGAAGTACCAAGATAGTTAATCTCTCTTCCCCCTTACCCAGAGGGTATGCAAAGTAAGGCTAGTAAATCTAACACAACGAGATTTTCCCCCTGACTTCTTCCTCCCACCAATTCCCTGGTGAGCTGCAGACTCAATTCCCTGGAGTTCCCACTAAAGAAAAAATCCAACAGGTCTTAAAAAGAAAGCTTTATATAAAAAGAAAGAAAAGGACATAAAAATGGTCTCTCTGTATTAAGGTGACAAATACAGGGTTATTTGCTTAAAAGAAAAAAGATGAATAAACAGCCTTATCCAAAAAGAATACAATTTAAACATTCCAGCAACTACACACATGTAAATACAAAAAAAAACAATATAAACTTATTGTCTTATTATCTTTGTACTTATAACTTGGAAACAGAAGTTTAGAAAGGCAGGAGATAGAAAAATCACTCTCATAGCCGAGACGCCACAGACACAAGACAAAGAACAAAGAACTCACAAACAAACTTCCCTCCACCCAGATTTGAAAAAGACTTGTTTCCTGATTGGTCCTCTGGTCAGGTGTTTTAGGTTACTGGTGTTACCCCTTTATAGGTAAAAGAACATTAACCCTTAGCTATCTGTTTATGACAAGGGGGCTCAGCCTCCCCAAACCTTGCACTGCCAAGGGGACAGTGGGGCCCATGATCAGGGGCCCTGGCCAAGTTAGGTCCCCCTGGAAAAGTCTCCCCTATGTCAGCCCCAGGGCTGGAGGGGCTCCCACTCCCTTTTACAGCCCGGGTGCTGCAGCAGGGGCACAGAGCTTCTCTGGACTCAGGGCCACAGCGGGGCAGGGGTAAAGGAGTGATAGGGTGGGGTTGGTGGGGGAAGGGGTGGAACAGAAGTGACAGTGGATGGGGCCATGGGTGGAAGGGGGTAGAGCCACAGACAGAAGGTAGGGGCATGGTTCTGGTGCTGGGGCCCCCACACTTGTTCTCCCTTTCCCGGGGGTTTGGCATCACTAGCCCCGGCTTAGCGAGTAGGGTTCAGTGGTCCCCATAATGTGGGGTGCGACTCCTAGGGGGACACAGAGGAACATTCATGGGGGCACCTCAGGACCTGAGCCAGCCCACATAGAGGGCAGGGAGGGAGCACCACTCTGCCACAGCTCTTCGCCAACCCCACCCTCAGCCTGAGACTCTGGCTCCCAGCTCGTCGTCAACCCCTTTACCCCTGTCCGCACCCCTCTCCCCAGCAAGCAACAGCCCCACTCCTCCCAGCCCCGGTTCTTGATCGTGGCTTCCGAGGGGCCATAGCCATGGCTAAGAGGGCACAATGTGAAATGTTTGGGGACCACTGGTTTAGGGTGACGTCCTCAATCACTTCTCTGCAGTCCAATAAAAGCTATTCCTCACTCACCTACCCCTCCATCAGGACGGACTAGGTATGTTCTGCTGCCCTTCACTCATACAGGAAGGAGAATAACATTTCATTCCACTCAATCCTAAAGTGATTTGTAACCCAAGACCATCCCAAACCGGTCATTTTGGGGAAGCGGCCCCATCATGCTGCATAGCTAGGCAGAGTAGGTGTGTCTATGCAAACACGGTCTGTTCCTGAAGTCTTTCCCCAGCTCCTCACTAGTTGAGAGAGGGGAACTCATTCAGACCCTGCTTACGCTTAGTATTTAAAAATTCCTTAGTGTCCCTATCTCTGCCTGCCTTAGATTTCTCCTCCTGTCCGTTTTTTGACAGCTCAGGTGAGGTGACCGAGTGGTTAAGGTGATGGGCTGCTACCCCATTATGCTCTGTCTGCATGGGTTCAAATCCCATTCTCATCAGAGGTATTTAGTCTTCACCCTCCTTTATAGACAACCATCTCCCCCTTTGGTACAATAACAGATCAAACAATGTTGCTTGTGTTACCCAAAATTGGGTCATTTAGTAAGCTTAGAGAGGACTAATAATGCCCCTCCCCCCAGAGTTTGGCAGAAAGCAGCACATTTATTAGCTTGATAGCTAAGCTCAAAAGAAGGGATGGGGGAGGGTGTCACACTCATACTCACGCTCCCAGGACAGGCCTGGCAGTGGAGATGTCAGGATCCTTTAAGGTAAGTGTCCCACAGCGCAGCGATGGACGATGCGATGAAGATCAGTCTCCCTGAGGTGCAATAGAATGTAACACAGCGAACCACTTCCAGATGGGCTGGGTGAAGGGCATTCACTGGAGGTACAAAGGAGAGTGGGAAAGCCACTTCACAGGCATTCAAAGAGGGAAAGGACACAAGCTGGGGGAGTTTAACAGACCTTTTGAGCATACAGGTTATACAGAGCATACAGATCACTGCTGCTCCTACAACATGATAAGTTCTCAAGCAGCATGTTTCTTACTTTGCCCATCTGTCAATTTTGATGATTATTGATGGAAATATTTTGCCATTGGGTTGTGTGTTTACACAGAAATTGACATTTACCAACAAATACACAATTCTTCCAAGCCTGCCTAGTCTGCAGTTGATGGGTTTAGAGGGACACATTCACTCTTCCAGGTCCCCATTCCAGGCCTGTGCTCTCCAGGTTGTCAACTTCCCGCACTGCTGGGATCCTTCGCTCATCTCCCCCCAAACCACTGCCCCACCCCCACTTCTGGGGTCCCCTCCCTACACTGTCTAACTCCACTGCTGGCAGGATCCCTTCCTGTTCCTTTCATTTCCTGCCTCCACTCTGGACAAAAGCTCTGCACTCTTCCCACACCAGAAGATTAACCCAGGCCACCTGGGTGAAAACCAGGAATCCTGACCACTAGCCCATATGGGACTATTGTTGCATCTGACGAAGTGGGTATTCACCGACGACAGCTCATGCTCCAATACGTCTGTTAGTCTATAAGGTGCCACCGGATTCTTGGCTGCTATTATTACTTCATCTCAGGCCTTGGCTACACTAGAGAGTTACAGTGCAGGTGGTGGCTTTACAGCGCTGTAACTTACTCCCCGTCCACACTGGCAAGGCACATACAGCGCTGTATCTCCCTGGCTACAGTGCTGCATGTGCTCCACCTCGACGAGAGGAATAAAGAGAACAAAGCTGGTGATGCAGCGCTGGGGTGCCAGTGTAAACAGTGATTAATCTTACTACGCTGTCACTGACCTCCGGAACCTTCCCATAATGCTTTTAAGTAGAGATAACGCTCTTTGTTTTGGTGTGATGCCTCTGTTTGTTTTGTTGTGAGCTCAAGGGTCCCGGGAGCTGCTTATCTAAAAACCAAACACAGTTACTGTTTGCAGTGAATGAGCAGAGGCAGGGGGATCCCTTTGGAACACCCACAGCTGGTGTTTGCTTGAGGAGAGAAGCAGCCGGGTGGGCAAAGGGGGGGGGGTCTGTTTTGGATCAGCGGCTTATCTGGTCTGTGAGGAAAAAAACAAAGGCGGCTATTTGCATTTAATGAATGAGAGAGGGGTGGGGGAGGAGACTTGAACTTGCCAGGCAGGGAGATGACACAGTGTCAGCTCCAGAAATCCACTCGCTCTGTCTCCCCCACGCTCCGTGTCACACTCCACCCCACCCTCCTCTTTTGAAAAGCACATTGCAGCCACTTGAATGCTGGGATAGCTGCCCATAATGCACCACTCCCAACAGCGCTGCAAATGTGGCCATGACAGAGTGCTGGTAGCTGTCAGTGTGTCCACACTGCAGCGCTTTCCCTAAACAGCTGTAGGAAGACAGCTTTAACTCTCAGCGCTGGACAGCTGCAAGTGTAGCCAAACCCTCTCTAAGCCGACCCCTTATGAGAACAGCAGGGACTAGCATGACTAGATGTCCCGATTTTTGGGTCTTTTCTTATATAGGTGCCTATTAACCCCACCCCCATCCCAATTTTTCACATTTGCTGTCGGATCACCCTAGCAGGGGTTGCACACAGGGCTGCATTAACCTTCAGGTGCTGAGGTTTCCGTGTCTCCATTCCCAGAGCCTGTGATCAGGAAACAGATATCAGGGCTCCCAGGTGCTGCACAGACCATGACTGAGATCAGACCCCATATTATGCAAGGTGCTGTACAAACCCTGGGCAACACTGAGACACCCAGGAGGTTCCCCTCAATTTCCCTGAGCCTCTGCTGCCCAACTTCTTCTGAATCCCTCTGGCTCACCCCCACACACACACAAAAAACCCACCGTTCCAAACAGTCCTTCTTTCCTTGCCCCCTGATTCTGGTTTGACACCCTGGGACCATCTCCTCTCTTTGTCTCTCCCTCTCCAGGTGAAGCAGAGATGGAGGCAACTTCAGCCACTGGAGTCAGCCTCAGCGAGCACTGCAGCCGGCCCCGGGGAAGGGGGGGTGTTTAGAGACACAGGAAGGGAGCAGGGGGCGCTGGGAAGAAGGCGGCAGCAGAACAAAGCTCAGAGACCCAGCATGGGGAAATTCCAGGGGGCGGGGCTCTGACACATCCCAGGTGCGGGCAGCTCCTGGGGGCGTGGCTCTGGCTCAGCTCGGGGGCGGGGCAGCTCCTCGGGGCGGGGCTCCAGCACAGAGCAGGGGCGGAGCAGCTCCTGGGGGCGGGGCTCCAGCACAGTGCGGGGGCGGGGCAGCTCCTGGGGGCGGGGCTCTGACACAGCTCAGGGGCGGGGCAGCTCCTGGGGGCGGGGCTCTGGCACATTGTGACGCGGAGCCCGGGCTGAACAGCTGCTTCCTGGTTCTCCACGTGCTGCCAGCAGCGCTGGAGCTGCCCGAGCCGGAGCGGAGCCGCTGTTCTCAGCTGCAGCCAGGATCTGCCCCCGGCCCCGCTGGGATCCAGGTGGGGACAGAGACTGGGGCCCGGGGGTTCCCCTTGGTGTGGCTGGCGGGGGCGGGAGGGGAGAAGCCGGAGCTGCAGGCGGGGGAAGGGCGGTGGGACATTGTGACCCGGAGCCCCCGGGGAATGAGAGGCGCTGGGGGGCAGGAAAGTGACTCTGCCCCAGGGAGCCTGGGAGAAGCCTTGAAGGCGCCTCGGCCCCAGTGGAGCTGCAGGAGGATCCGCCCGCCCGCCCCGCTGGGATGGGGGGGCCGGGGCCCGGCCGTCGTGTGGGGGGGAGGGGCGGACCCCGGGCCAGGCGGGGGGGGGGCGGTGTATTAAATCCCTCCCCATAGCAATGTGCTACTCCCGGGCACTGCGCATACCCAGTAACAGCCGCTGAAGCCGCTGCCCTTCCCCCTGCCCGGACCAGCCGTAACGTTCCGCCGGCGCTGGGGGCGGGGCTGGAGCGGGGCGGGGGAGTAACAGGGAGCGTGGGAGGGGCGGGCGCAGAGCAGGAAATTGATGGGCGGGGGGGCGGGTCAGGCAGCTGGAGGCAGGGTTCGTGGGGGGCTAAAGGGCACAATCCGGGCTGGGGGGAGGAGCAGGAGTTGAGCTCAGGGGGAGGCGCTGGCAGAGCCCCCCCCTTTGGTGTGAGGGCGGAGGTGTCGAGGGGGGAGGAGAAGCCGGAGTTGCAGGGGGGGGAGGTCACTGGGGTGGGGGGGTAGATCTGTCTCTGTGCAGCCAGGACATTCCCGGGGTGGGAGGGAGGTGAGTTAACTGGATCCTGTCCCTGTTTTTGCCACTTCCTCCCACACACACATTCTCTCAAGATTTCCCCTTTTCTCTCTCATTATCACACGTGGCTATAAAATCCAGGGAGATTCTCCTCCCTCCCCCCCAATGATCAGCTCTCTAATTGCCTCTGATTTTCCCTTTTCTCTCCATACTTCTCAAATGTCAATTTAAAATCTCTCCGATGGGGGGTGGATTTTCCCACCCATTTTATCTGCAGCGATTTGTCCTTGTTTGGGTGGGAAATTGTTGCCCTGGGTCATTCCCCAGAACATGGCTCCCACTGGAGTGGGATGGGATGAGGTTCCCGTTCTCTGCCAGGGCAGGGAAGGGAAGGGAGGAGCACATCCCCCATGGAGACTGCCCAGACCCCATTTCCCAATTCCCCTGCGGCCCCCTTCCATTGTCCAGGGAGCCTTCCAGCTCCCCCCCGCCCTTAAATCAGCTCCTCAAAGGGCTCTGAGCTGCTCACGTGAATGGTTGCCCCGTGGCCGGGGGGGACCATCACATTCTGTTTATGTATTGGACAGTCATATAAAATCCAGTCCAACAGTCCCCCTTTTCCACTAGTTATTTAATAGCAACATCAAATCCCCTCCGATCTTGGTGGTTTTCTCTCATGTTATCAAATGTCCTTTGTGACAGGGTTCTCTCTGCGTGTCTCAAAGATTGATATAAAATACCCCAAACATTTGCCCCACTTCTCTCTAGTTGTTTTATTTCTAATTGAATATGATGGGTTGTTTCCCAATGTGCTAAGATGCAGCCGCCTCTGGGGTGGATCCATGGTGGCCATTATTTGCTAGTGACAGCCCGTGGATCTTTCTTGCCCTCCAGGCCTTCCATTCTCCTGTTAAAGAAGCACTCCCCAGGCTCCCTCTGCCTGTGTGACTGGCCAGCAGGAGGTGGTGTTAACTTTCTAGCCACTTCTCACACTCTGTGAGGTAACACTTGCAGGGGCAGGGAAGGTGTCTGTGTGGGGAGATTGCAGCTGAAGGGGCATTGTGGTAGGGGAGGCCTCTGGGTGGCTGGGCAGGGGGTACCCTAGTCAGGTTGGTGGGTTGTGGAGGTTTGGGGTTTTCGGGGGTGGTGGTTCTGATGTGCCCATCCCTGAGGCTATGGGTCCTGGAGGTGGGTATCGCTGGGGGCCTGGTGGCTGCAGAACAGTGGGGGTGGGTGTCTCTTGGGGAGGCGGGACAGAGGGTTAGAGGGAGCCTGGTTCTGTGCCAGGGGCTCTGTCTGTGCTTCCCCCGCTGGTTCCTGGTTTTGTTGCCATGCCCAGTGCACAGAGCTGGGGAGGGGATCCCTGGCACTAGGTGAGGGCATGCCAGGGAAGCAGAGTGATGGGTCGCACTGTAAAGCATCAGGGGGTCACACTGGGCAGAGGAGGGGGTCCCAGGCAAATGTCAGGGTAGATCGTTCTGGAGGGTGGGGAAGTTCCTAGGCAGGCAGTGAGGGACTGAGTTCCCAGTGGGGGGGGGTCCCTTGAGGGGGTCCCTGGCTGCTGGGGGCTCTTGGTGGGGGGAACCCTTTGGGATTCCCAACCTGGCAATCATGGTGTGGTGGGGGTTCTCTGGCCGGTGGGGCTTTGAGGGGTATCTGGGGTCCCTGGCCAGGGACTCTGGGGGCTGCGTCCCAGGGAATATCTGATGGGATCCTGGCTGGGGGGTGTCTGGGGCCCCTGGCTGGGGGGTCTGGGCTCTGGGTACTAGGGGGTGTCTGGGGGCTGCTGCTAACCATGATCCTTCTCTCTGGTCAACTTGTACCAGAGTCCTGGCTCCTAGTCACCAGGTCACCAAGTCCATTCCCCAGTCACGTGCCCTGTCACTGTGATAACTTTCTGTCCACTTAGCAAACACTGTTAGTGTGAAATCACAGAATTTACTTTTCTCCTCTTTTGAAAACTGCAGGAACTTTCGGTTCCGTTTGGAAAATTTTTGCCCCCAGTCCTTGTCCTAGATCTGCGGGGGTGAGGGAGGTGGGAAGGGAGTCAGCACTGCCACACGATGGTCTTTTCCACAGCGTTCTGAACTCATTCTTTCTGAAATCCGGTGTCATTGAGACCGTTGTTAATCCAGAGTCACTGTATGGAAAGACAAGGAGTGATTCCAGATGGACAGTGGGTCAAATGAGATCAGCCATTCTCCCTGTGAGGAGGGGCTCCCATTAGCTGCTCTCCCCAGAGAGCTAAAGGAGGGAAGCTGCTGAAACAATCTGTCCCTCTCTGCTCAGGATATTGGGGTTCAGCTTCCTGGGTCAGATGCTGCAGCCTCCATTGTGATCTGGGAGACCAGGCTTGGCAGCTGCTGCTCCCCCAGTGGGGCTCTGTGCTGGGAAGTGACCTTAATTAAAGCTTCTTCTCTGCCCGGCCCAGGGGATGACTTTCTGCAGCTGGTCCTAGCCCCCTAGGGCAGTCCTGGGCCCTGTTACTACTAAATTCTGAGCCAGAGTCTCCAGGTAACTGAAAGACCTCAGGGAATGTCCTAGGGTCTGGCAAGAAAGTGACTCTGCACAAACAACACCACCTCATTTCTCCTCCCATTAGCGGTTGCCAGGAGGAAATCCAGCCATGGGAGAGCAAAGCCCCCAGGAATGGGACTGTCCCAGCCAGAGGGGCAGGGAGAGAGGACAGGGGAAGGAGAGACTGAAAGGGGCAGTGGGAGAAATGAATGTGGGGGAGAGATTTCCAGCTCTCTAGTCCACCCAGACACATGTATTGCTGCATCCTGGGGCAGAAGCCACTTTCCAGTGAACAAAACAAGGATCAGACAGAGCAAAAGCCAGTTCCTGACTCCATATTCCCCCTGCTGGGGTGTGGCTGCCGTGGGGTCAGTGTCTGAGGGAATCCCCCACAGTGACTCCTTTGGTTCTGCTCTTTTCTAGCCTTGTGTTCAGAGAAGGGGTGAGGGGAGAGAGAAGGGAGGTTAAAAATGTGTCTGTGGACTTAGCCTGGCAGGAGGGGCCAGGTCTAAATTGTAATAAACAGATTGAGCATTTCCCAGCATGACAGAATCTAGGGTGTCTGTCTGCAGGGAAAGGGCCTGGGGGAATTGTGATGTGAAATTAACTAAAACCGGTTCTGAAACGCCCACAACTGCCCTTCTCCCCCAGACAGGCTGCAGAATGTTTTGCTCCAGCTCATCCCAGCCTGGCGTGGGACAGGGAAGAGAAATGGCTGCAGTGGAGTCAGTCCAGGTAGAGATTATCGGGGGGTTGCTGGTGGGTTCCTGCTGGAGGAAAGGGAGAGCAAATACACCAGAGGTGGGAAGGTTTGCAGAGTCTGGTTTGGAGGTTGGAGCGGGGCAGGAAATTCACAGCGTGGGGAAAGGAGGAGGCCAGGGTGTGGCAGACCTGCTGGGAGTTATTTACTAAGTGGCCTAGATTCTAGGAACAGACCCAGGAGGTTTGGAGGTGGAAATGCCCTAATTTGTGAAGAGAGAAAATAACCCACCTACATGGAGCTAGTCAAACTGACCAGACTCCTAGTGCTGGAGCCTGACCTCATTAACCATCAGCTGCTGTGAGATATAAAGGGGACACCCATGAGTCAGGCTTATTGGAGCTGCCTCTCCCTTCATATCCCGCTCCTCACAATGAGGAGGGTGTTGGGCATCCTACCAGCGAGCTCTCCCTGGACCCTGCTAGGGGCTCCATCTCCTGTATCAGTCAGTGGCTAGTAGGGGGGTGATGGATATGCTGGGAGAGATAAGGGGCTCTCTCTTCATCCCCTCACCCTGGCATTTGCTGGATACTCTGAGCCAGGTCGAGGTGGGACTCTCCTGACTATGATCCACCCAGAGCTTCCATTTGATTCACTCTTCTCTGCCACAAATAGTGGGGCTGTGAGTGGGGCAGCAAGTCCTTAGTGTTGGACTCTTACTCTTTCAGGGGCTGGTGACCTTCAAGGAGATGGCTATGTATTTCACCAGGGAAGAGTGGGCTCTGCTGGACCCCACTCAGAGAGCCCTCTACTGGGATGTCATGCAGGAGAACTATGAGACTGTGACCTCGCTGGGTAAGGGTTCCTGTCCCTTCTGTTCTTGGAAGGGGAAATGAAGAGTGAAGGTTCACGCCACCCCCACAATGCCATCTGTACCCTGTCCTGTTTCAGCATCACCCCAATAGGCCAGTGACACACATAATACCAGAGACCCTCCTCTGCTGCAGAACACTTTGGGAACAGAGCACAGGAGCCGTATTGCACAGTGTCAAATATCTCCTGTTTGCTCAAGTGAAACTGGGGGTTAGGTCTGGCATAACTGTCCCATACCCCTAATCATTTTTGTTGCCCTTTTCTGAACCTTTTCCAATTCCAATATATCTATTTTTGAGATGGGGTGACATGTGCATGCAGTATTCAAGATGTGGGTGTATCATGGATTTATTTGCTGTTTTTACAAATATGATCTATGAGATATTCTGTCATATCTATCACTTTCTTAATTATTTCCTACATTGTTCACTTTTTTTCACTGCTGCTGCACATTGAGTGGATGTTTTCAGAGAACTATCCACAGTGACTCCAAGATCCATCTCTTGAGTGGAAACAACTAATTTAGACCCCATCATTTTGTATGTATAGTTGGGATTGTGTTTTCCAATGGGCTGCACTATGTGCTATCCTGTCATCTAGTACTGCTGAGATCCTGGATTCAGTAATATCCCTGCCCTTCCTGTTCCCTTTCTCCACCGAACCCCGCCAGCCCATGCTTCCTGTTCCCAGCTTCCCCAGGATTCTCGCACTGTCTCTGAACCTCTCTGTCAGCAAGAAGCAGTGCCAGGGACACTTGCCCTCTGTCTGGAGTCTTCGATTTCTGGGACATGGATTTACTTTCTCTGTGTTGTAAGAGGCTCTGTCATAATGAGTGTCTGTGATGTTACCCAGAGTACAATCTGGACTGTTAAATAGCTGTCCCCTCAGTCCTCCAGCATGGGGTGCCTTTTCCACTGTTTTCCCGCGAGAACAGCCCCTCTTGGCCAATTAACACACAGTCTCCAGCATGTAACTCACTCCCAGCTACACAGTATTGAGTGCTGCTAGACAGCCACTCATGAATTACACCTCAGGAGAAAACCAGCAAATTCTCAAGTGCCCAACTTTCCCCCAGAAATGTGCATCTTGCACTGTCCAGCACGCTACTGAACGACCCAAGCTCATATGAAGTCTGTCATTTCATCAGCGGAAAATGACATGCACCAGCTTGTTATCCCAAACAGAGTTTCCAACACACTTCAATCCACACATACTGGTTAGATGAACAATAAACCAAGATTGTTAACTACCAAAAACTAAAACTAGGCCCAGTCCATGAAAGGGGCACTCCCAGGAGAGACTGTATAAAGGCTGGAACATGAAACACCTTTGTAAACCTGAGACAGCTGCCTTGGGGACAATGACAGGGAGAATCCCCCAAAGTGACTCCTTTGTTTCTGCTCTTCTCTGGCCTCCGATTGTTCCTTCCAACGTGGAGTACTTTGCACTTGTCTCTACTGAATTTGATCCTATTTACTTCAGATCATTTCTCCCGTTTGTCCAGATCATTTTGAATTTTAATCCAATCCTCCAAAGCACTTACAACCCCTCCCAGCTTGGTGTTGTCCGCAAACTTGATACGTGTAAGAGAGAGACTGTTACTGGGAGGGTTTCCCCATGTGTCAGAGGGTTACACCCTGGTGGGAGGGGGCTAGGCCTGTACTGGAATAAGGTCACTCTGTGCTTCACAGTGTGCTAGAACCTAGAATGTGCATTAGCAGGGGAAAAGCTGGGGGGAATCGGCTTGGGGAATGGACAAAAGCCTAGTCTGAATTCTCACACCTTGCCCTTTTCACCCCGGCAGGCCAGAGAATAACATCCATGTTTCGCTGCAGATCATCTCGTCCTCCCAGGGGCAAGGAAATGGCTGCAATGGAGCTGGCTCAGGTAAGAGATTATCAGGGTGGCGGGCTCTGCTTGGAGGTTGAGGAGCAGTAAATGCATAAGAGGGTGGGAATTGCTAGAGGTGGTGGGAAGCAGGAAATATCTCGGGTGGAGAAAGGGAGGGGACAGCATGTGACAAACCTGCTGAGACTTGTGTAGTGTAGGGCGTGATGGGTTGTCACCCCCAGGAGGCAGTTTGTGGAGCTTCTGGGAACTGCTGTGTCCTCTAACCCTCACGCTGGGCTGGCCCTTCTCACACTGCTTTGCTGGAGATTTCGCCAGCCTCTCCAGGGCCTGTTATCACCCAACACAACAGCAGGTGGCGCCATGCAGCCAACTAAGCTACCTGAGTGCGTTACCTAAGCCACTCAAGGACAGATAGAAGACAAGAGCCAATTTCCCACTCCCCAACCTTGCACACTTGCTGTAGTATAAATCCAGAATGATACCATCTTATAGTGCACAGGGATCTCTATAATGCAAGCTCATTAATGTAGTTCCCCTTCCCCTCGATATGGGACAGATGTGCACAACAAGCTGAGATTTTCCCCAGACACTTCACTCAAAATACGCTGGTTAAGATAAAGCATCAAACAAGTTTATTAACTGCAGAAAGATAGATTAAGTGATTATAAGTGATAACAAACAGATCAAAGCAGATTATTTAGCAAATAACCAAAACTCAGACTAAGCCTAACATACTAGATGGATAGAATTTGAATTAGCAATTTCTCACCCTGACTGATGGTACAAGCAGTCCCCCAAGTTTCCATACACAAGCTAGAAATCTCTTGATCCTGGGAGCAGCACTTCCCCCACATCCGTTTTTGTTTCTCAGGTGTTTCCAGAAGTTCTCTTGTGTGGAGAATGAGGCCAAGAGATGATGTCACACCCCACCTTATGTAGCTTTTCCATATGGTGGGAACCTTTTGTTCCAAACTCAGTTCCTAGTCCAGTTTGTGGAAAAATACAGGTACTAAAATGGAGTTTAGTGTCATGTGGTCTGGTCACAGGCCCTGCTGAGTCATAGTAGCCATGACTCATAGGCTGGCTGAAACATTCACAGGAAGGCTAAGCTCTTCCACAGTCCATTGTCTTTGTTGAGCCATCAGCACTGTCTGGCTTCTTCATTGTTGTACCTGAAAGGCTCATTGTGGGTGTTACCCAGAGTAAGCACATTTGAAATACAGATACAGAGTCAATATCCATAACTTCAGATACGAACATGATATGTGCACACAAATAGGATAATCATATTCAGCAAATCAGAACTTTTCCAGTGACACCACACATGATGCATCTTCTACAAAATAGATCATAATTATGTCCTAATCATATTATAATCATACCACTATGATGAATATGGGGGTGTAGTGTCAGATAGGTCCTAATTTCAAGGCACAGGAGTTGGGAATGGAACTTCCCCTCTTTGTGGAACAGGAAATAACCCTCCAGCCAGGGCTGGGACAACTTCCCAGACTCTCAGTGATGGAGCCTGAATCTACTGACATTTCATTAATTACCACCAACCCCAATCTTTGTGGCAACTGTAAACTTTATCAGTGATGATTTTGTACTCTCTTCTAAGTCATGGATAAGAATGTTAAATAGCACAGGGCCAAGAACCAATCCCTGCAGGAACCTGCTAGAAAGAAATCCACTCGATCATGGTTCCCCATTTACTATCAGAGTTTTTAATCTATTTAATGTATGCCGTGTTTATTTTGTATCATTCTAGTTTTTTTTAGTAAAAATATTGTGCTAATCAAGTCATGTCCCTTACGGAAGTTTAGGTATATTACATCAATACTATTAGCTGCAACCAAACTTTTGATCTCATCCAATAAGGATATCCCGTTAGTTTGATAGGCTCTATTTTCTCTAAACCTTTGTTAATGGGCACTACAATTCTGACCTTCTAACTTCTATTCTTTATGATTGACTTCCCCTTTCTTCCATATATTTTATTTGGAGAGTGCTTGGATTCCTACCAGGGAGCCACTATCAGGGTCCAGAGACAGCCCCATCTCCTATATTAAGCTCTGGCTAGTAGCTATGTGATAAATGTGAAGACCCTGCTTCTGTCTGTCAGATGGGAGACACAAAGGTTCTCTCTTTCTACCCTCTGATGCCTCCTGGCTGCTGTAAGCAAGGTGGGGTGGGACTCTGTTAACATGTGCCTCCCGGAGCTTCCATTTCCCTGGTGCTGCTGTTCCGTGAATAGTGGGGTTGTGAGTGGGTCAGCAGGTACTGAGTATTGGACTCCTGCTCTTTCAGGGGCCGGTGACCTTCGAGGAGGTGTCTGTGTATTTCTCCAGGGAAGAGGGGACTCTGCTGGACCCCACTCAGAGAGCCCTCTACAGAGATGTCATGCAGGGGAACTATGAGACGATGGTCTTGCTGGGTAAGGATTCCTGTCCCTTCTGTTCTTGGAAGGGGAAATGAAGAGTGAAGGTTCATGCCACCCCCACAATGCCATCTGTACCCTGTCCTGTTTCAGCATCACCCCAATAGGCCAGTAACATACATACTACCAGAGACCCTCCTCTGCTGCAGAACACTTTGGGAACAGAGCACAGGAGCAGCATCACACAATGTCAAATATCTCCTCTTTACTCAAGTAAAACTGGGGTTAGGTCCAGCATAATGAACAGAAGCTTCCTACCCCCAGCCTTCTCTCAAACCCTGAGCCTTCTCTACCCAAACCAGAATGTGCTTGGGGTGTAACAAGCAGGCGGCTGGAGTCAGAGCTGCCAGTCCAGGGTTACTTATCATACAGACACTCAGTGCGTCCTTGAACGCTGGCTGGGAGTATCCAGACAGGGGAGCTCCAGCAGCAGAACACTGAATCTCACCCAGGATTACAGATGACACAACTCCTCGCTGATCTGGATTGCACCCCAGCATGTGAAAATGGCCTAGGTTGGTAGTGACATTTCTTGAGACATGGAGAGTCTTGCTCCCATATCACCAGGTGTAATAAAAATAACAGGAAAGGCCAAATATGGAAAACTGATTGTTCAGCTTGCTTTTGACCTGCATCATATTTTGCAATATATTCCAAATAAGGAAATTAACGTGCAACGTATGTGTCATTGTTTGTGGTTTTAAGCTGTAAAAGGCTTGTGTGATTTTTAGCTCGGGAACAGTATTCCAATAGCTGTCGCCCCCTGCGTGCTTGTAACCAAGAAAAGAGCCTCAGGCTGAGCTGATTCAAATATTAATCCTGTGGTCGTTTTCCACAACAGCCTCAATAGGTCCCTGTGATGGAATGTAAGGCTACATCTAGACTACCCACCGTATCGGCGGGTTAAAATCGATTGCTCGGGGATCGATATATGGCGTCTCATCTAGACGCCATATATCGATCCCCGAGCGCGCTTATATCGATTCCGGAACAACACCAACCCCAACGGAGTTGCTGATTTGACAGGGGGAGCCGCGGACATCGATCCCGCGCGGTGAGGATGGGTGAGTAATCCGATCTTAGATATTCGACTTCAGTTACGTTATTCACGTAGCTGAATTTGCGTATCTAAGATCGATTTCCCCCCGTAGTGTAGACCAGCCCTTAATGTCTTCACACCTTCCCCCTGCAGGAGAATGGCTGTTTGACCAGCTGTTTGCCTTGCTGTCTCTGAGGAACTGGTCTGTGGGTGTTCCCCAGAACTGTAACTTTTTCAGTAATATCATACTGTAAAATCTCACAATTTTACATACAGTGTTACTACACATTTTAACAGGAGGATAATATTCAGTAGGTTATGCGTTTTCTAATGATACCTCACAAGCCATACTGGGTACAAAATTGATCATAATTTTCTAGAAGAGTGAACACAGGGGTACAGATTGACACAGTGTCTGTGTGTGTGTTCCCAGCAGATATGTGGGTATTTCAATCCCTCATAAGCACAATGTTTGGCATCTTCAAGGACCTGGGGAACTGGTCCTGGGAATTCACTAGTTTAGCAAGTGTGAGACTGCATGAAATTGTGAGACACTTTGGTATTAATAATAAAATAATATAATCTGATAAAATTGCAATGAATCATGCTAGGTATGCCATGTAAAGTGTCAGTGAAAATGTTATGATTTGCCAAGTATGATAATTTTGTTTCTATGTTTCTATCACCTTTGTATTGTGAGTTACAGATATGTAAGGTATATCTGTATTTCCAGACTTGTGCAGTTTTTCTGGGTGACACCCCCAGACATATTGGCATCAACATTGCCTAGCATGTTTGATGGCCCATTGAGGGTCATCAGCTGTACAATGAACCTATGGACCAAGGGGATACACCTATTGAGTCAGCAAGACATGCCGGGGTTTGCCTGTGTAATGAAACCTCCAAAGCTTTTCCATGCCATGTGCTGTGAAGCTTGTGTTTGGGACACAGGAAGTACAAGCCACATGGCAAAAGGAATATAAAGCGCAGCTGCATCATCTCCATCTTGTCTTCAATCCCCCTTCCTACCTCTGGAGCAACTTCTCTACAAACTGAACCCTGGAACAAAGGACTGAATGACCCATCCAAGCTGTGGATGCGTTCCAGACAGACTTTCAAGCCAGCAACTCACCAATACTGCTAAGAACCTGATATATCCATTTTGGAATGTATCTGACTGCTTTTCCATTTAAATTCTTTCTGTCTTTCTTTCTTTTAAACCTTTAGTTTAGATGCTAAAGAATTGTCTGGAAGGATGGAATTTAACTTCATTCTTTCATTTGTTCTTTCTTCTAAACATTTAGTTTAACTGCTAAAGGATTGGCTGGCAGCATGGTATTTTGGATGAGATCCAAACCTGGGTAATGTGGCTAACCTTCTACCCACCCACTTCCTGGATCCAATTAGGATCACTCTCCTGCTGCCCTCTGGCCATGCTGTATCACAGTGAGCAGAGTTTTTAAATAACCTCTCACTGTACGGGACCTAGTTGCTGATTAGGAGTCAGAGAACTGTCATGCAATAAAGGGGGCCGTGTGATTTCTTTTTTCAGAGTCTCGTTAACCAGTGTGTGGGATCAGAAGCACAGTTTGTGACTGGTCAGTGAGTTTAACTTCAGTGTTAACCACCAGTATGGGGAGCATCTGCTCTCCCTTTTTCAGCCTGCTCTGACCTTGGCATTTTCAGTGAGGACTGCCCCAGGCACACTAGGTCACACTAAGCACTGAAGATAAATTAACAGAATGTTTTTGATGATCAAGTTGTATGAAATCAACTGAACTCCTTTGTTTTCTTTCATCTGAGCGGAGTTTCTGGTTTTCCAACGTGATATGATCTCCCAGCTGGAACAAGGGGAAGAGCCATGGGTCCCAGAGCTCCAGGGTTCAGAGGAAAGAGAGATCCTGAGATCTCCCCGCACAGATGAGGAAACATTAAACCAACTCAGAATCTGTAAGTGCCTGAAGGAAACATCTAGGATGCCCTACAAAGCTCTTGGGAAGTCTCTCAGTTCATTATTGTCCATAGCAGGGGTCGCATCCGCAGGGTAAATATAGCTCAAGGCTTCCTATAGATGCTAGCAGACACCGGGCAGTAGCTTTCTCCCTTCCCCCTGTGAAGTTGGATGGGATGTGAAGGCTGAATTGATCCCCTCCTCTCTCCTGTTGGGGGGAGCTGAGTTCCTGATTTTTATTTGTCCTCTCTCCAGCACTTGTTTTGGTTTGGCCTTCCCCTTTCCATCCCTGTTTGAGGTTTCTGTCTCTATCACAGCAGGTGATGCAATGACGTGTGAGGTTCAGCACAGACCAGAAAAAGAGCAGGGAAACCAGCCAGGGGAGAAAATGGATAAATTTATTTCCTGTCAGGGAACTCAGAAGGGCCTTAAGGAAACCAGAATACAGCAGGAAATCTGCAGGGAAAAGCAAAAAAAAATACATGTGCTGAGTGTGGGAAAAACTTCACTTACAGATCAGGCCTTTCTCAACATCAGAGAATCCACACAGGGGAGAGGCCCTGTGAATGCAATGAGTGCGGGAAAACTTTCAGTCGCAGCTCGCACCTTATTGGGCATCAGAGAATCCACACAGGGAAGAGATCCTATGAATGCACTGAGTGCGGGAAAACTTTCAGTCGCAGCTCACACCTTATTCGGCATCAGAGAATCCACACACAGGAGGGGTCCTATGAATGCAGTGAGTGCGGGAAAACCTTCAATCGCAGCTCTCACCTTATTCAGCATCAGAGAATCCACACGAGCAAGAAGCCCCGCGAATGCCGTCAGCAGGCCTGCACAACTCGTAAAGTGGTGATGTAGAGAAATCTCTGTATTAACTATCTCTATAAATCTTTATAACGTTGCATTGTGTTATTTTGTATTAAGTATCTTTATCTTTATGACATTGCATCCGGCATGATGTTATTTTGTAATTCATATGACTTGGCATTGTGCCTCTCTATTTTCATACAACTTTGTATTAGATCCCTATATAGAAAATTGGTAGAAAACTTTGTATCAAATGTTATAGCCCCTAAGGATAGTATAGTTAAAGTAAAAGAAAACATGTGCCTTTTTGCTAGAAGTAGAATAAGATCTTCCCCCGCACTCTGTAATCAATTGCTCTATTGACTGAATGAGGTGTGAATGAGTGAGGCTTGGAAGACACCCACCTCCAGACAGCTACAACAGTTGAAGAGGGAATGGGAGCCAGAGCAAAGGACAATACAACTTGTCAAGTGGGCCCAATAAAGAAGAGCAGACATATTGATGGCCTCAGGGATTAGAAGCAAGCACCTTCTTTAGAAAACACCCTCTTTGAGCAGCATTGGGACAACACCCAGAGAAAAGCAGCACAAAGACCAACGGACGCAGACCCAGATTTTGAATCTGGTCTAGATTTGCATAAGAGGGAAGCTGCTATAAATGCGAGGTGTCTTGCAGAAGGACCCCGGATCTCGTCTTGTCACCATCGGACCATCGATTTGGATCGGTAGAAGCCCGGCTCCACCCCTCCCCCATCTAACTCACCTGGCCAGTGCAGTTAAGGGGAGCAACTAGTTGGTAACAACAGCAAGACGGAGTGTGTTTATGTCTGTGTGTGTGCGTGAATGCATGACTGTGATATATATCTCATGTGCATATCATAGAGTATTAATTGATACCTGTATTACTAATAAATGTGGCATTTTGCCTTAATCCCCCTGAAAAGTTCCTGTACAGTACTTTGAGTAAAACAGCGAGGGCCACAATACTCCAAAGAAAACAGCTGAGGACCGAAACCCCCCGGCCCTGCGGAAACACCCCCCACTCAGGACCTCCCAGCCTGGCGGAAACACCCCGCCCAGCCCTGCAGAAACAAACCCTCCTTCCCCAGCGCCGCCCCACCAAAACAGCTGTGGGTCAAAAAGGAAGGTTGGTGGTGGGGAGGTGTTACTTGATGTTAAATCAACCAGGGACTCCCAGCCAAAGAGGTGGCTGGGAGCCCTCAGGGTCAAATTAAAGGGCCTGGGGCTCTGACGACTGGGGGAACCCGGAGCTTTTCAGGGCTGGGGCAGGGATTTAAAGGTCCCAGAGCTCCTGCTGCTGAGGGGAGCCTGAGCCCTTGAAATCCCAGCCTCACTCCATCCCCTGGAGCTGCCGCCAGGATTCAAAGGGCTCTGTGCTGCCTGCAGCCACAGGGATCCCTGAGCCCTTTAAATCTCAGCTGCTGCCGGGATTCAAAGGGCTCTGGGCTGCCCGTGGCGGTGGGGAGCCCTGAGACCTTTAAACCTCAGCTGCGGCCGGGAATCTCTGCGAGCAGCCCAGAGCCCTTTGAATCCCGGCCGTGGCTGGCAGGCCGGCTTTAGGAAGTGCGGGGCCCAATTTGAACATTTTTGGCGGGGCCCCGCAGGGATGATTGGGGAAAAAAAAGCCTTTCAGTTCTTAACAACCGGTTCCCTATAAAAAGTTCTGCCACAGTATGTATTTTTTGTACCAGTAGGGTTACCATACGTCCGTATTTTCCTCCCAGATGGCGATTTAAGAACCAAAAAGCCTGACATGTCCGGGAAAGTACAGATGTATGTTAACCCTACCTAAAAGTTCTTTTTTAAAAAGATGGGTCTGAACTAGAAATGAGCTCTGCCACTCCCTTAGGGTGTGCTAGGGTGCACATGTGTGGGTCCCAGCTGCTCCCTGCCCATCTCATTGAAGCAGGTGTGCAGGGTTACTTCCCTCGGAACTGCAGGGCACCAGTGAACATGGGGCTGGCTGGAGGTGGGGGAGGGGGAGGATGCGAGAGGTAGGGTCTGGCTGCAGGCTGGGCAAGGGGTGTGGGGCAGGCTGGAGACAAGAGGTGTGGGGTGGGCTGGCTGGCTTCAGGCAGGGCCACAGGGAGGGTGCGGCATGGGTTGGCAGGGCTGGAGACAAAGGAGTGCGGGACTGGCTGGCTTCAGGCAGCGGGGTGCGGCAGGGGTTGGCTGGAGACGGGTTGGTGCAGGGCTGAAGGCAAGGCAGGGGGTACGGGGTTGGCTGGAGACAGGGCAGGGGGTGCAGGGCTGGTGCGGGCAGGGCAGGCAGTATGGCAGGGGTTGGCTGGAGACAGGGCAGGGGGTGCAGGGCTGGTGCGGGCAGGGCAGGCAGTGTGGCAGGGGCTGGCTGGAGACAGGGAAGGGGGTGCAGGGCTGGCTGGAGACAGGGGTTGGTGCAGGGCTGAAGGCAAGGCAGGGGGTGTGGGGCTGGCTGGAGATGGGCAGGCTGCAGGCAGGAACTGGTGCAAGCAGGGCAGGAGGTGCGGGGCTGGTGCGGGCAGGGGGTGCAGCAGGGGCTGGCTGGGGACGGGCTGGCTGCAGGCAGGGCAGGGGGTGCAGGTACAGGGGGTACAGCCCATCCTCTATGGTGAGTGCCTCCTTCTCCTCCTCCTCCTCCTCCTCCTCCCCCCTCTCCCACTAGGGTAGCAGCAGCAGCCTGGGGCTTGGGGGCTATTTCAAGGGCCCGGGGCGCCCCTGCTTCCACTGCCCCAGCTCTGTAAATAGCCGCGGGAACCCTGGGGAAGCGGCGGGGCTCCAGTGGCTATTTAAAGGGCCGGGGAGGTAGAAGCAATGGGAGTCCTGGACTTTTTAAATAGCCCCCAGAGCCCCGCAGCCATACCCCAGGGCTCCAGCAGCAGGGCTCTAGTGGCAATTTAAAGGGCCTGGGGTTCCAGCCCCTGCTGGGAGCCCCAGGCCTTTTAAATTGCCCCCTGGGGAAACTGGGCCACCCTGGTACAGCGCACTGGCTTTTGCTGGTACTGGGGCTTGGGTGCGGGGTCCTCTTAGGAGCGAGGCCGATTCAAGGGAATTGGTTAAATTGGCCTAAAGCCGGCCCTGGTGGCTGGGATTTAAAGAGCTCTGAGCTCCCCGCCCGCCTGCCCAGAGCCCTATAAATCCTGGCCGCGGCTGAGATTTAAAGAGCTCTGGGCTCCCTGCGGCTGCGGGCAGCTCAGAACCTTTTGAATCCCGGCCGCGGCTGAACTTTAAAGGGGTTTGGATTCCCCGCGGCTACGGGCAGCCCAGAGCCCTTTGATTCCCGGCTGCGGGACGCACAGTGAGACTTCACGGGCCGCACGTTGCCCGTGGGCCGTATGTTGTGCAGGCCTGGCATGGAGGGGCAAAATAGGTAAGAAATTTCCGTGGCCTGTCACTAGCAAATAGTAGCCACCATGGATCCTGCCAGAGGTGGCTACATCTTAGCACTGTGGGAAGCAACCCTTCACAGAGACCATTTGTCTTGTGGTTTGGGATACTTCTCAAGACATGCTGCACTCAGAGTGACCCCCTCATCCTGTGCCAGCTGGAGAAAAGAAAAGGGGCCAGCCAACTCTCCCACTACCAGCTGCGAACCACTGATCCCCAAACAGGGGGAGGCCTCTGGCTTTGATGTGTATTAAATATCAGGCTGGTCTCTTTCTTTGGCAAATATCTAACAGAGCTAAAAGAGGGAACAAATGATCCTCAAAGGAGAGGGGAAAGACAATCACTGGGAAATTTAATCCCCTGCAACATCCAGAATGGAGAGCGACTCAGGGCAACAGGTTCCCCCGAAGGAAGAAGTTTTTGGGATTTAGAAACATAAGGAACAGCACAAAACTTGAGAGGATTGTTAATTGACATTTGATAATGACACAGAGGGAAAACCTGAGCTTTCAGATCAGTGTTCAGAAATGAAAGACAAAGGGTGGAAATCAGAGATTTTGGATCCATTTTGCAAATTATAGAGAGGAAAGTGGAAAATCAGAGGGATTTTATATCAGTTGTTGATAGGAGGTAAAATCTGAGTGTTTCACATGAATACTTGATAAATGAATAAAGAGGAAATGGGCAACATTTGCAAACATTTTGTGTTCAATAATCTGAGAAAAGGTGTAAATCTGAGATTTTCTTATTATTTTATAATTAGAGACAGGAAAATCTCAGGGCATATTCAATTAGAAATAGACAACTAGAGAGAAGTGGGGCAAATGTTTAGGTTATTTTATTTGAATCTTTGAGATTTGCAAAGAAATTGTGTCACAAACTGCATATTTGATAACATGAGAGGAAAACACCAAGATCTGAGGGGAGAGAGTCACTTTCCTGTCAGGGCCCAGTGCTCCCTCCCCCTCCCCCTCCGGGGTCTCTCACTCACTGGGGGCTCCAGGCGGGGCTGGTGCGGTCAGAGCCTGGGGCTGCCTAGGGGGCAGGTCCCAGCTGGAGAAAGCCCCCCCCCCCGGCCAGGATAGGAATGTGCTACTGGTAGCAGCCTGGGGCTGGACCCTCTCTATGGGGGACACTTGCTCCCCCCTCCCCTTCCTGGCCCTTCCCACGCCCTGTTGCCAGCAGAGAGTGGCCCCCCCAGCCCAGCCCAGAGGTGTCCCTGTCTCAGGCCCCCCCCAGCCTCTGCCCAGTTCAGAAATCACTCGGGGGAACCATTTCCCACCTACACAAGGACAAATCACTGCAGGTGAAAATGGGGGGAAACACCCCAAACCTGAGATCTGAACTGGCCATTGGCAAAGGGGAGAGAAAATGGGGCACAATGGGGGGAGGGGAACAGGGAACTTCTCAGGGGTTTGAGGGAAGGGGGTGTCAGCCTGGATGTTGCTTGTTGCTCTCTAGGGAGAAAGGGGGCAGGACAGGAGAGGAGGGGGGTCTCCACGGAGGGGGCAGTGGTAATTCCGAGGGGATCTCAGCCCTCCCTTTTTCTCCCCGCTCCTCAGGGGTCACCTGCTCTTCTCCCCTCGCCCCCCGGCCATGTCCCGGCTGCACAGACATTTTCCATCCATCCCTTTCCCAGGTCTCCCCCCTCCGCAGCCCCCGCCCGACCCCACGCAGGGGCTGCTAGGTGTAATGCATGTTCAGTAGGGATTTCTCCCCTACTAATGCTGGGGTGTCCTTCTCCTATAGGTTAGTCTACTAATGATCTCATCTTGGTGCCATGTGTGTCAGTTCATTGCCATGGCACTCGTGTGCTTAGACATCTGAGGATGCTCTATAGAAAAGCTCCTTGAGTGAGGTGATCCACAGGGAGTAGCTCAAAGCTCCAAAGTGCCTGGCCAGGGGCAGGACATTGGCACAGCAAGGGCGGGGTGTGGCAGTGACATCACAAAGGCCTTTTGCAGGACCTCACACTATTGGTCAAAGACTATTGGTGAGCAGGTGGTGACCTCACAGAGAGATCCTGACATCAGTCAGGGGCCAGGGGCTAGGGAAACCTCAGAGACCCCTGTGGCTTTGCTTCAGCAAGTCTCCTTCTCCAGGTCTCTGTCTGAGGACTGAGAGAGTATTCGGGTTCACGGACGTGAGCGCCAGGAGAAACCTCTTTCCAGTTTTCTCCTTCCCTTGTAGTGATTTTACTAGAAAACAGCCGTCCCTGTTTAGAAGGTAAGAGCCTCCTGGAGGTGTGAAACCTGTTCAGTCTGATCCATCTGGTGAGAGTTGAATTCTAGGCATGGAAAACATGAGCTTAAGGAGGCAGAATTTTATTCCGCACCTGGGATTTTGTCCCTTAGAATCATGGGGACATTAGGGTTTGTCCTTTGTGTTTCACCTTTTCCTCCATCCACCTGTCCCTCCCTCCTTTCTCTTCATCTCTTCTTTTGTCCTTTCTCCTGTTCCCCTCCCAACACCAGGACGAGTGTGTGCGTGTGTGTTGCGGGGGAGTGCTCTGCAGCTCTCACTGTGGGAGTTCCACCCAAAAATGTGAGGCTGAAATAGTGCTCAGGCAGTCAGGGCTGGATTAACCTTTTGTTGGCCCTGGCACCAAACATATTTGTGGGCCCCAGTGTAGTCACTGTGGGCTCCGAGTGTGGGCCTGGTGGGGCAGTGCCATTGGTGCCTTCGTATACCCGGTACTGAACCTCAGAGACATTTTTCATTTTGATCACACACCTCTCCATGACTATATGCATTGCCATACACAGCTCCCTCAGCCCGCGGGTTTTCTTATTGAGCTGTACACCCATGTGGGTTTACCAGTGTCCACAGTGAGCAGAACTTTCATAGTGACCAAGGAAACTCCCCACAGATTTATCTCTTTCCTCATTCAGACCTTCTCTAGCCATGTCTCCAGTACCCCCCCATGTCACCAGTCACTGCATGTGGTCCTAGTCTCAGCTCAAAGTCCTAAAGCCAGCAGACACCTGATCAGTTCTGACAGATCCCTCCCTCAGCCCCCATCCTGCCATGTGAGCAAGCCACCTGCAAACACCATTTCCCCAAAGTGAGGACTTAGCCCTTGGGAATCTGAAGACACCAGCGTCTCTCCCTCTGCTCCCATCTACATGCTAGTCTGCTACCTGGTCACCACCACCTCTCCCCATACTTGTTTCCTTTCTACTTTGGACATGCTCCCAACCAGCTGGAAGCTCCCTCTGCAAGCCTGACCTGCTCCCGCCTTCCCTGCTCCCCCGACATTCCTTTCCTACTGGTGACCTCTGTTCCTTGAGGTTAACTCCAGTGTCTTTAGGTGCTCTAGCTTAATGGCCCCAGGAGTCATAGAGCCACTTGTAGTTTCTCTAGCTACAGCCATGGGGCAACTGCCAGAGGCCAGCCTTAGACAGCTGCAGCTACTAGCCGCAGGAGCGGAGGCAATGCCAAGGCTGAGCATGCTTGAACCTTGCAAGGGCAGCACTAGGGACTCTAAATCCTCAGCACTGGCCCTAGGCAGCTGCAGACTCTGGAGTTAGGCACTTTCCTCCTCTAGGTTCCTGCATGGTTACAGAACTGCAGTAAAGTGGAACAATTATCAGCTTCTGTGATTGGAAGATGTCTGGATCCATCTAATAAGACTGTCCTACATAAATGAGGAAAGTTGAGGTGCCTTTATTATTCTTTTGTTCCATTCTTTGTTTCTATGGGGAATTTGCCAGTGCAATATCACTGTCTTCCTTTTAAACAAACAAAACTAAAAAAAAAGTGTAATGGCTGTTGAAAATAGCAATTCCAGCCCTCGTTAGCACTGTGAAGACCCCAACGTTTGTTGCTCAATTTTCTCCTACTTTTTCTACAGTAAATGACAGTGGATCAGCATATTTGATTTGGGAGAAATGAAGTAACAGCTGCCCAAATTGAGCTTGAGCACTCCTGATTTTGAGGTGTTCAGATCTGGAAGGCAGGGGCTAGATTCCCTTTATGAATATTAGATACATCTGGAAAGGAAAAGTCAATTTCTATTTTCATGGCTCAGAAGTGGAAATCCTCCTGTCCTGTATCTGAAGCTGTCCAGGTCCAGTAGAGCCTCCCCTTCCTTACTTACCATTTTACCTTCTGGTGGGATCCACATACCTCCCTTGCCCAGCTTCAGATAGAGAGGGGCCCTGTCCAGTTAGTCCACCCAGTTCCATCTTTGGGGGCTGCCAGGCGAGGTCACACCAGCATCCCTAAGCCTGTCTGGGGAAGTCTTCTGAGGGTGCTACCTGGGCCAAAGCCTTCTACTCCTTGGTCACACCTCTTCCCTATTCACAGGTGGCACCCCCTTCTAGCAGCCAGCCCCCCAAGACACAGCGCATGGAGTCTCACAGCTTCCCCCCTCCCTTTCCTGTTGATAGCAGCCAAGGGAATGCTGGGAAATGTTCCTTCTCTGCTCCAAGGCAGGGAGCTGGTCAAGGAACTACAGCTCCCAGGGCCCTATGGGGTCTCAGCTCCCCTACTGAATCCAGGCTGCTCTGAGGCTCCCTTTCTGCAGAGGGGAGGAAGTTACTGTTACAGGTCCCTTCAGAGCTTGGGCCTAGCACTATGGCACCATGTCAAATCCAGTACTGCTCCCAACTCTATCCAGCTCTGCTGCTGGCAGGATCCCTTCCCATTCTTTTTGTTTCCTGTCTCCCCTCCAAGGAGAAGCTCTGCATTGTTCCTGTGTGGGGAATTGAACCCAGGCTGTCTGGGTGAAAGCCAAGAATCCTAACCACTAGACCACATGGGACTTCCATAACACGTTTACATGTTCATATTCAATAACACAATTAAACGTAGCCATTCAAAGTAGCCATTTAAAAGAAGCCATTCAAAAAACTTCAAAAACAGACTTCAAAGAGAAATTGCAGAGTTACAACTGATCTGCAAACTTAACACCATTAATTTGAGCTTGAAGAGGGACTGGGGGTGACTGGCTCACTACAAAAGCAATTTTCCCTCTCTTGGTATTGACACCTCCCTGTCAATTACTTGGAGAGAGCCACATCCACCCTGACTGAATTAGCCTTCAACACTGGTTCTCCCCTTGTATGGTAACTCCCTTTACATCATGTTCCAATATATATTTATGCCTCTATCTGCAATTTTCACTCCATGCATCTGAAGAAGAGGGCTTTTTACCCACGAATGCTTGTGTCCAAATAAATCTGTTAGTTCTTAAGGTGTCACCGGACTCCTCGTTGTTTTTGTGAAATAAAAGCAAAATGCACTCTAAGCTGATCTTAACCCTTTCAATGCCCTTACAAACTTAGATGCTTCTCACCACAGGCCGGCTGGTGGCTTTTCAGCCAGGCTCTCCCCTTTCGTCAGCGCTTCAGTTGCTTGGTGTGGGGGTGTCTGTAGATGTAGGTGGACGAGAGAGACAAAGCATGGCAAATGTCTCTGCTTTTATCATGTCCTTTCTTCCCTCTTGGCTTTGCTCCCCCTTCAGAGTCAGGTGAGCATCACTGCGTCTCTCCAAGCAAGTCTGAGCAATTCCCCTGGGGTGTCCTCTTGCAGGTAAGTGATTGCACTGTAGCTCCCTTGCTGAACAATGGCTGTTGATGGGTTGTTTGACACCCTGTCCGGGTGTTGGTTACTTTCCTTGCTGTTGTCACTGGGGAGCTAATATTTGGCTGACTCCCCCACCTTACAGCATAGTGATAACCACACTGCACAATTCTCATAACTTCATATGCATGAATGGTAAACATCTATGGGTAGAGAAATGACTTTCAGCAGATCATATCCTTTCCCCTGATACCTTACAAGGCATGCTCTGTATATAAGATCACGATTATATGAAAATGAGGAATATGGGGGTTACAGCACACTCCCCCAAAGGTACAGAATGTCACACTGAGATTCTATTTTCATTTGTTATGTAACAGCATTAAAGAGATCCAGTGACTGACCAATGGCATTTTCAAGTGCTAAAATAGCAAGCGCTGTTGGTCTCTCATTGGCCATCAGCGACTGAAGATACGGTTTAATGAGCCAGAGCTTCAAGGCGAGGGTGGCTCTGTCCACTGCCTTCCGTTGCGCTGCTGGGCACCAAGTCCCTGGCGGTCAATATGTGAAGCTGGGAGAAGAGAGTGGGGTGGCAAGCGGTGGTAGAACTTTTGCCACCAGGGTCTAGCTGTCTAACTTCCTCTTCGTACTGCTGGGCCCCCGTTGCCTTCAGGTAACACAGGAACTAAGGCAGGAATAGGGTGAGGAAGCAAGTAAAGCCGAGCAAGGAAGGCAAAAGTTAATCTTATCTTCATGGGCAGCTCGCAATGACGTCCTTTTTCTGTGCCACAGCTGACAACAACATCCCAGACAGAAAAGTAACAGGCCAAAAAGAAACCTAGCAGCTGCTGAAACAGTTCAGTTGGGAGCGTGCTAGACTAACAGGCTCTTCTATCCTCCTTTATGCACGGGCGGGATGTTTTCTGAGAGTGCAGCAGTTCCTTTAACTGCCACGAGTCCCTCATTTCAGGCTATGCAGCAGGAAAAGACAGCATGGGCTTCTGCACCGAGTTGGCCCACCTGACCTTTCATTCTTCTCTTGCTCTTTGTCAGCAAGGAGAAGAAAAAGAAGCTCTCCCTCAAGCTGGAGTCACACGGGCGAGGTAAGGACGACTTCCTGAGTGCTGGCTCCAGTCCTCTGCCCTGCCAGCTGACCTATCGAGGGGCTACCACCACATTCTCTAGATTTGTCCATCGGTCTGTGCCAGAGTGAGCAACAACCCAGTAGGTGGAGTTTCTGTAGTGTAGTGGTTATCACATTTGCCTAACACGCAAAAGGTCCCTGGTTCAAAACCAGGCAGAAACATGCTGGCTTCCTTTTCCCAGATCCCCTTGTTATTCAGAAAGGGCACTCCTCCTATTGGCCTGTCCCTGGGATAACTCCAACCCCTGCATGACAGAGGATGCTGACAGCAGTGGAGAAAGCACCTTGGTGTCAGGCTGGAGAACCTAGAGTAGTTAGGCCAGTCACCATTTGGAGGCTTGTGGCTTGGCCACCTCTGCTGTTGGAGGTTGGCCTATAGAGGCTCTCACTTCCTGCTGGGCTCCTTTGCGTGACTGGCCAAAGGAGGAAGTGAGGCAGGAATGGGGCAATAGAGGAAAGTTGAGCTGAGGAAGGCAGGGAAGAAGCTGTGCGGCTAAGTGGGGTTAGTAGAGCACCACCCTTCATTCTGCAAAGCCTGGGGAGGTGTGGTTGGCTGCTGGGAGGTAGAATCCTGTGCCTGCCTCTTGGCTTCCCAGGAGTGGCTACTTGCAGCCCAGGAGAAGAAGGGAGGTTCTGGGTGAAAGGAAAACAAGCAAAGCTGAGTCCAAGTGGAGAATGGCGGCTCCTTTATGGCCAACCTGGGGGCATGACTGATGGTTTTAGAGGTGGAGGCTGGGCTGGCTGTGAGCAACTGGGATCCAGGAAACCCCCACCTGCCCTTCTGAGGGCTGAACCCATGGAGGTGCGGTTGGCTGCTGGGAGACAGACCCCTGTGGCTGCCTGTTGGCATCCCAGGGATGGCTACTTGCAGCCCAGGAGAAGCGGGGTTCTGGGGGAAGGGAAAGCAGCAATGGTGAGGCTGAGTGGGCTCCTTTCTGGCCGAGATGGTGGACTGTGGTGAGTCTGGGAGTTGCCTGTAAGCCATAAGTGGACGTAGTGCAGTGAAAACTGCTGCTCCATTCTGGCCGACCTGGGGGCGCCATGGATGACTTGGGAGTGGGGGCAGGGCGCTGGCTGTGAGCAAATGGGATCCAGGAAGCCCCAGCCTGCCCCTCCAGGGGCCGAGTCTTCTTCTCTCCTGCCATGGGGAGCCCGACCTTAAGCCTGCCCAGCATGTGCAGCAGCTCGAGCATTAAGCCTTCCTGTGTGCATAACTGAACTACGCCCTAGTGTAATAAGGTGTAAAGTTTAGATTGTGAATTTATCTTTAATTTCCATGGTAATTTACTTTGATCTTTTATTCCTACCACTTATAATCCTTAAAACTCCATCTTTCTGTAGTTAATAAATCTGTTTTATGCTCTACTTAAACTGGTGTATTTTGCTTGAAGTTCTTGGGAAATCTCAGCTCCATTACAAGGCTGGTTCATGTACTATTCACAGTGAGGGAGGGGTGGACCCTGTGTAATAAACTCACACTGATCAGGCTTCTGATTAAGGCAAGATGGTATGATCCAGGGGTGCAAGGCTGCAGAGCTGTAGGGGGGGCGACTTTCTATCATTAGTGTTATGAGTGGCTGCAGAAGCATTCATGTAATTCAGTTGGCTGTGTCCCTACCTACGGATGTCTGTGTAAGTGCAATATCTGCCAGAGATTCACAGCTTGTCTCAGCATCACATGTGTGAGAGGGAGCCCAGGTGGTGGGACAAAGGGCTCAGGGGTCCCACTGTTCAGTTGCATCCCATAGATCCCATCACAGACTTTCAACAACCACAGCGGGTGCTCACTGAGACAGAGAGAGAGATGCCAAAATAGTGATCTCCAGTGCCAGCAGACATCAAACTATCAGAAATTCTGTGAACAGAGAAGACCCTGCTAGTGGAAAATGCCTTTGAAAAAGGCCCTTCTGTCCCCAGCTGTGGTCGTACAGTGCTCAGTGCTCTGCGTTGTGGCCTCAAGAGTCATGGATGCAAGTTGAGTTACGATGACCTTTTCCTTGTCTCCACATTTCTTAGGTGCCTCTTCCAACACTTGTCAGAAAAAATGACCGGTTTCTTTTGGAAGCATTTGCACTGCAAGGCAGAGGCAGTCTTCTCTGCTTCTTCAAAAGATTGACCAAAAAGTGGGAGGAGTGGACAGATTTGGCAACGCACCACTGGGTGCTGCATCTCTAACCTCTACTTTACCTGGCAAGTGCCTCTGGGACTTTTCTCCCAGCTGCTCCATTTTTCATCAGTGACAATCAAAAGGAAGATGACATGACATCTGTGTGTGGACATCCCCAGCGAATCACAAGGACGTGTGGTGCAGGCTTTTGTGTTGCAGCAATTGCAGTCAAAGCAACCACCATGCCAATGCCAGTCACAGCAGCCTTTTCATCAACTCCAGGCTTGTGATTTGATTCTTTCCAATGTTTCTCTCCAAAGAAGCCTTTTCCTTAGCAAGCAATGACTTGGATACCAAGGGAGGTCTCTTCTGTTTCCTAGAAAGACACAGGAAAATGTGAGCAGAGGAGACAAAACCCGTAGAACAAGGTACTACTGGGAGTTGAACCCAGGATCTCCTGTTTACTAGACAGGTGCTTTAGCCACCCAAGCCATGGTGCCTGCCTTGAGAAAATACTTGCAACTGTTCCCTTTGATGGTCCAGGACAACACCTGCAAATTCCAAACTACAGACATTCCCCATTTCCCTCAAGACTTGCACGGAAGAACTGGCAGGCCAAGCCAGGATCTTCTGGTTACTAGGAAGACACTTCAGCCAGCTCTTCCCAAAGATCACTATCTAAAGACCTTTAAACAGCCTCTGTAGATGTTCACTGACAAAGAGATGCCAAAATAGAGTTCTCCACTGCCTGCAGCCATCACACTACCAGGAGTTCTGCGCACAGAGAGGCCCCTGCTGGTGGAAAAGGCTTTGGTAGAGACTCTTCTGACACCAGCCTGTGCTCATATACTGTTTAGCACTTTGTGTTGTGACTTCAGCATCCACAGATGCCAGTTGAGTTGGGGGACATTTTTCCTGTCTCCACATTTGTCTAATGGCTCCTTTCAACACTTGCCACCAAAAAGACTTGTTTCTTTTGCAAGCAATGTGCAGCTAGGCAAAGGCAGTCTTCTCCATTTCCTCAGAAGATCACCAAGCTGTGGGGAGAGAAGACACATTCAGCCAAGCTGGATGCTGAATCTCCTCTTTGTTCAGCAGGTGTCTGTGAAGGACATAAATCTCCACCATGTAGAGGGCAAGAATAGGAGTTTATTACACACAGAACTGGCAGAGTGTCACCTTGCTTATTAGGCTCAGAGACACTGTTAATTGATTACAATAGAATATATAGATTTTCCATGGGTGGGGGAAAGAGACGGGGTAGGGAGTTCCAAACTCTGGGATAGGTTTTGCAGCAAGACATGATAAGCACAGTAGCCAAAGGTTAACAGGTTACATAATGTCTCCACCCATGGTCTCAAGTTAGCAAGTTAACATTTCATGAATACTTTGATAAAATGTTATTAGTATAAAATATCTATGCTGAATTCTGATTTGAGGTCCATAGGAAAGGAGCAACTCCTTTGATTGTCCTCCAGGTACATTCCTAGGGTTTAAAGCAAAGAAACAGTGAAAGTATATGGCAATAAAGATTGTTTTCTGTGTGTCTTAAGGCAAGACATTGGTCCCTGGGAAGGGAGGTGGAAGGATGCCATATCTTATATTGACATCTGCCAACTTTTCATAAACTCAAGGTTGGATCTCTGGGAAGAACGTCTCCCTACAGAAGAGACTTACACAATAGGAACAGGGATTCTTTGTTCAATCTGCAACTCTGAATAAGATACAATTCTTTAGTTCTTAGCTCCAACACCTGGCAATTTGCTGACCAAGCCTATCTTAGCAAGCAAGGCTTTCTGTTTACCCAGCTTTCTTTTAGCTGGTCACTATTTGCTAGGCTTCTGGTCCCTTGATTATACTCTGGACTTTGGGTCTGGAAAAGAGCTGGCACAATCCATAGACCAGGTTGTTATATAATATGCACATGAATTTTAACCCTTCACATACAGTAATGGCAAAGTTCTTGGTTCAGGCTTGTAGCAGTGATGGAATAAACTGCAGGTTCAAATCAAGTCTCTGGAGTCCATCCACAGCTGGGATGGGTCATTCAGTCCCTTGTACAGAGCTTCAGTTTGTAGCAAAGTCCCTTCAGAGGTATGAAGCAGGACTGAAGACAAGATGGAGACGAGGCATCAGCCTTTTACAGTCTCTTGCCATGTGGTCTTTGTTTTCTTTGTCCCAAGGACACTCTATCCAGCACGTGGCATAGAAAAACCTTTGAGTTTTGTCCATAGGCAGGTCCCTGCATACCTTGCTGAGCCACAAGGCATATCTACCTTCTCTCAATGGGTTGATTGTAGAGCTGATGGTCCTTAATGGGCCATCAAGCAGGCTAGGCAGAACTGACACCAACTTGTCTGGCTGGGGTGTTCCTCGGAAGCATAGCACAAGTTTGAATACAGACAGCATAGAGCCAATATTCATAAAGTCAACTACAAAAATGATACACATCTAGAGATAGCATAATTATAATCAGCCAATCAGAACCTCTCCATAGACCCCTTTCAC
Source organism: Gopherus flavomarginatus (assembly GCF_025201925.1). Taxonomy (NCBI): domain Eukaryota; kingdom Metazoa; phylum Chordata; order Testudines; family Testudinidae; genus Gopherus; species Gopherus flavomarginatus. Next base: position 58,160,902 of record NC_066622.1, on the reverse strand, counting down.
AACAACCTTTCTATCATATTGGCTGCAAATATAGAACAGTGGTCACAATGGTGATCTATAAAGTTACAGATTATGTCAATAACATCACAGGAGGTGACACGGCATCAGTGAGACTGATATTGGAATACTGTCTCCAGTTTTGGTGTCCTCATTTGAAAAAGATACTGTGAAATTGGAGCTGGGGCAGCAAAAAGCCACCAAAATGTTCTGAGGGCTGGAGAAAAATGCCTTCTAGTGAGCTATTGAAAGAGCTCCATCTGTTTAGCTTATCAAAAGAAGATTGAAAGGTGACTTCACTGAAGTGTTGAAGTGCCTTAATGGAGAGAAAAGATTGGGTATTAAAGGGCTCTTGAATGGAGCAGAGAAAGACATAACAAGACCCAATGATTGGAAGGTGAAAAGAGACAAATTCATATTACAACTAAGCCCCAAATAGTCAACAGCGAGGATGATTCACCACAGGAACAAGCTACCAAGGAAAGTGGTGGAATCTCCATCCCCTGAAGTCATTCAATGAAAACTAGATGCCTTTCCCCCAGAAGTAGCTATTGTGTCATGCAGGAGGCCTGTGATATGCAGGGGGTCAGATTAGATGCTGTAATGGTCTCTTCTGGCCAGAAAGTAGACTAATTTTACAGATACTAGTTTTCGGAAAAACTGAGTGTAGCATTGGGAGCAGCATCTGAAGTTTTACTGTCTAGCCAGCTTACTGCCTAGAACGAACGCTCCTTGAGTGGGGTGACCACAGGGAGTAGCTCAAACCTCCAAAGGGCCTGGCCAGGGAAATTGATGCTAGCCTTGGTACATGGACGCACACCGCCGAATTAATGTGCTTAGTATGGGCCTGTGTCCTCGACTTTATACAATTTCCAGAGCGTTGCACTGTGGGTAACTGTCCCATAGTTCCCGCAGTCTCCCCTGCCCATTGGAATTCTGGGTTGAGATCTCAATGCCTGATGGGGCAAAAATAGTGTCATGAGTGAGTCTGGGTAAATGTCATCACTCAATCCTCCCTCCATGAAAACAACAGCAGACAATCATTTTGCGCCCTTTTCCCTGGATTGCCCGGGCAGACGCCATAGCACAGCAACCATGGAGCCCGTTCAGCCTTTTTTCACTGTCACCGTATGTCTTCTTTATAGTGCTGACAGACGTGGTACTGCAGTGCTACACAGCAGCATCCCCTTGCTTTTTGCAAGTTAGCAAAGATGGTTACCAGCCCTACTGTACCGTCTGCTGCTTTGCAAGTTGACAATGACAGTTACCAGTTATACTGCACCATCTGCTGCTGTCATGGGTGCTCCTGGCTGGCCTCGATGGGGTCGGCCACGGGCTTATGGACAAAAATAGGAATGACTCCCCAGGTCATTCTCTTCTTTAAGTTTTGTCTAATGGAGAGTCAGTTCTGCCTAGATTATCAGGCAAGCCTACTAAAGAACCAGAGGGGCAAACGGGCGCTCCGGGTCAGAGCCCTAGAGATCCCGCAGAAATGATGCGCTGCATGCCATTCTAGTGGGTGCCCCTGCAACAACCCTACCCATTGCTTCCCTCCTCCCCTACCCCTCCTGGGCTACCATGGCAGTTATCCTCCCATTTGTGTGATGAAGTAATAAAGAATGCAGGAATTTGAAACAACACTGACTTTATTGCTTCTGCAAGCAGGGATCAAAGGGGGGAGGGGAGCGCAGCCTCCAGCTGCTATGAATGAACCTGGGAGTCATTCCCATCTTTGTCCAGGCACCCCCGGCCGACCTCACCGAGGCCAGTCAGGAGCACTCACGGGACGACGATGATGGATACCTGTCCTACTGTACCGTCTGCCGTCCGCAAGGGAAGGGAAGGGGATGCTGCTGTGTAGTGCTCCAGCACCACATCTGCCAGCAGCATCCAGTAGACATACAGTGACACTGAAAAAAGGTGAGAGAGGATTTTTTTCCCTTTGCTTTCATGGGGGCAGGAGGCGGGGGAACGACATATACTCTGAACAACCCGCGACAATGTTTTTGACCCTTCAGGCTTTGGGAACTCAGCCAAGAATTCAAATGGTTTTTGGAGAGTGCGGGAACTGTGGGATAGCTACAATCCTCAGTCGCCCCTCCCTCCATGAGCGTCCATTTCATTCTTTGACTTTCTGGTACGCTTGTCTCAGTTCCTTAAGTTTCAGCACTGCGTTGAGTCCCTATTGTGGCCTCTGTCCATCATAGCCTTGGAGATTTTTTCAAATGTTTTGGTATTTCGTCTTTTGGAACGGAGTTCTGATAAAACAGATTCATCTCCCCATACAGAGATCAGCTTCAGTATCTCCCGAACAGTCCATGCTGGAGCTCTTTTTTGATTCTGGGACTGCATAGTCACCTGTGCTGATCAGCGCTCCACGCTGGGCAAACAGGAAATGAAATTCAAAAGTTCACGGGGCTTTTCTTGTCTACCTGGCCAGTGCATCCGAGTTCAGATTGCTGTCCAGAGCAGTCACAATGGTGCACTGTGGGATAGCGCCCAGAGACCAATACCGTCAAATTGCAGCCACACTAACCCTAATCTGACATGGCAATACTGATTTCAGCACTACTCGTCATCAAGGAGGAGTACAGATACCGGTATTAAGAGCCCTTTATATCAATATAAAGGGCTTCTTTGTGTGGACGGATGCAGGGTTAATGTGACATAAACTCGTAGTGTTGACCAGGCCAGAGAGAGCAGCAGGTTTCCCCTTTTGTTTCCTGCTTTCGTTTCCTTGACTAGTTTCTCCTCTGCACCAACTTGCTGTATTTGTTTGTGAGTCTGACTAGCTCAGTTGGTAAAGTATCAGACTTTTAATCTGAGGGTTCAAGTCCCTGGTCAGGTAATAAACTACTCATTATATCTTAAAAATCTGTCTTTCTGGAGTCTTCTTTGATGTTTTTTCTCTTCAGGATTTTGCCTTTTCTAAGAAGGGCCTTTGTGTGTGGGGGATTGAAGGGGCAACTTCCTGACAGCCCCTCTGTCCTTGCAGGCTGGAGGAATAAAGGCCTCTGGGCATATAGCATGTTCCTCCCCTGCACGCACACACACAAAATATCCCTATGGAATTAGAATCACCTGCTGCCTTCCCCTGTTCTGCTGGATCCCCAAATGAGGATACTCTTCAGCCTAAACCCATGTCCCCTCTTTGCCCAGTGCCCCTCAGTCCCAACCCTCAGTCCCTCCTATGCTCACTGCTCCTCACTCCCAACCAGAGCCTGCTCCTCTTCACCCTTCTCCTCTGTCCCAACCCACAACCCCCTCCTATTCCCAGTGCCCCTCAATCTCAACCCACAGCTCCTTCCTTCCCCCCAGCAGCAGGTGCTTCAGACCCCCTCAGGAAGATTTTCTTGCAAGGTTTCGTGTATGAGTCTTCATGTGGATTTTACAGTAGGTTGGGAATATGTTGGGTTGCTTGCCAAAATGATCACTTTTGGCTGGTGTTGGATTCCCAGTCTCCTTGTTATTGGGACAGGAGAAATAAAGGGTTGTTGTCCTTGTTGTGTGAATCGAGGGCAGCAGAACTGTGCTTGGCAGACCCAGATGGAGGGACTCACCCTCAATTCAATAGCACTTGCTAGGCAGGGGACATTGGTTCCAAAGCCAAGTGGGCTGGGGCCTGAGTCCTCATGCTAAAATTTATGTGTTAGACCAACTTTAGGACAGGGTGGCTGTGGAGGGGTGAGTGAGTCCCTAGACAACATAGTGAGTACGGTGCCTTCTTATTTTCCCCCTTTTCCACCCAGGATGGCAGATGAACTCTACAGAGGCACCTCTGGGCTTGCACTGACTAAGGACAACAGCTGTGAGTGGGGTGCAGAGAGGAGATGGCTCATGTTAAATGACTTTTGGTTGCTGGACTTACGAACCTTAGGGAGAAGGACACTGCCCAGCTTATTTGTGGGTGGGTCTTTTCCTCATAGTTTAGGTTTATGTGTTGGGGCTGCTGACATGACTTCTGCTAACCCTGGGCTTGCATTGCAATGTAGACGTACCCTGAGAGTGCAGCTATACTGAGATAAAATCCCTGTGGCCTGGCTGGCCTGGATGATCTGATTTGGGCTCCTGGGGCTCAGGTTGTGAGGCTAAAAACTGCAGTGTAGACATTTGGGCTCAGACTGGAGCCCAGGCTCGGAGACCCTCACCCCTTGTGGAGTCTCAGAGGCTGGGCTCAAGCCCAAGTGTCTACACTGTAATTTTATTACCCTGTCGCACAAGCCCCACAAGCCTGAATCAGCTGACCCAGGGTTTGAGAATAGTGACTTGGGTGTGCTAATGGCAGTGTAGACATAATGCTAGGCTATGTCCACACTGCAATGAAACATCCAGGGCTGCCCCATGCCAGCTCCGGCTCCTGGGGCTTGGGCCGTGGGGTGGTAAATTTGCAGTGTAGACATCTCAGCTCAGGCTCAATACCGGGGTCTGGGACCCCACAAGGTTGGGAGGGAGTTTAGCAAGCAAAAAAGGTAAAATGGCAGTGGAGTATTACCGTGGACTCAGTGGCATTTCTCCATTGGTCTGTCTGCTTTGGGGCAGGGACAATAACACGTCCTGCTGCTTTTGTTGTTTCAAAGGGCGGTTTAGGATTTTCATTCTCAGACACTGGGCACAAAGCAGGACTCAACCCTCAATGCAAATTAAATGAGCTGCCCACAGATTCTGGCAGCCACAATGAGCATTTGGTGCGAGAGCTCAGACCTGCCCCTGTCTCAGAGGGAGGGGGTCAGCTGCGAGGGGACTGGACCACTGTCCTATCAGCTCTTATCTCCCAAACTTTCAATAACTCTATTATCAGTGGCTCTGAGCATAATTTAAACCATAAGAAAAACCACACTGGGCTAGGCCGAAGGCCCATCTAGCTCTGAATCTTGTCTTCTGACAGTAGCCAATACCATGTACCCCAAAAGCCACTCCCCTAGGGACCTGAACCCAGGATCTCCTGCTTATAAGGCAAGTGTTTTAGCCAGCTAAGCCATGGTGCTTGCATCTGGTTAAAACACAGTGTCTGACCACCTTCGGTCGGCAGCTCGTGGCTGGTGTACACACTGCAATGCCACATCTGGTGACAAAACTGCCCTGTTTTGGTGACAAAATAAAACCACTTCGATGAGAGGCCTAGAGCTTTTTGCAGCAAACTTAAAGGGACAGAGTGCCAGTGTAGATGCTGCCGTTCATTATATAACCATAACTGGCCTCCTCCAGTATCCCATAATGCCTGCCGTGAACTCGCCTGCCCTGCATTCTGCTACAGAGCCATGGGACCCTCCCCTTTCATAGCTCCAGGAAGTTCTGACAGCTAAGCCTGCTGCTCTGCTCCGGCAGCCAGGAGCAAATCTCTGCCGTGGATGCTGCTCTCTCCCGCCCTGCAAACACAGAGCAGGTGGCAGGAGCTTCCTTACAGTGGGGGCGGTGGGGCATTGGCATCTGAACTGTGACAACCCCATGATACCCCTTCCTTCGAGGAGGCTCTTACCTTCTAAACAGGGACGGCTGTTTTCTAGTAAAATCACTACAAGGGAAGGAGAAAACTCAAAAGAGGTTCCTCCTGGCGCTCACGTCCGTGAACCCAAATACTCTCTCAGTCCTCAAAGAGAGACCTGGAGAAGGAGACTTGCTGAAGCAAAGCCCCAAGGGTCTCTGAGGTTTCCCTGGCCCCTCACCCCTGTCCTGCCTGGCTGATGTCAGCATCTCTCTGTGAGGTCACCACCTCCCCACCACCTTGGACCAATAAGTCTTAGGTCCTGCAAAAGGCCTTTGTGATGTCACTGCCACATCCCTCCTTTGCTGTGCCAATGTCCTGCCCCTGGCCTGGACCTTTGGAGGTTTGAGCTACTCCCTGTGGATCACCCCACTCAAGGAGCGTTCATTCTAGTCAGCAAGCCGGCTAGACAGGAAAACATCAGACGCTGCTCCCAATGCTACACTCAGTTTTTCAGAAATTAGTCGACTTTCTGGCCAGAAGAGACCATTAGATCATCTAATCTGACCCCCTGCATGTCACAGGCCTCCTGTATGACACAAGAGCTACTTTGGGGGCAAACACATTCAAGAAAGGCATCTAGTCTTCATTAAATGACATCAGGAGATGAAGAATCCACCCCTTTCCTTGGTAGCTTGTTCCTGTGGTGAATCATCCTCGCTGTTGACTATTTGTGCCTTAGTTGTAATAGGAATTTGTCTCTTTTCACCTTCCAATCATTGGGTCTTGTTATGCCTTTCTCTGCTAGATTCAAGAGCCCTTTAATAACCAATCTTTTCTCTCCATTAAGGCACTTCAACACTTCAGCGAAGTCACCTTTCAATCTTCTTTTCATAAGCTAAACAGGTTGAGCTCTTTCAATAGCTCACTAGAAGGTATTTTTCTCCAGCCCTCAGAACATTTGGTAGCTCTTTGCTGCCCTAGCTCCAATTTCACAACATCTTTTTCAAATGAGGACACCAAAACTGAAAGCTATTCCAATATCAGTCTCACTGATGCCATGTCACCTCCTGTGACGTTATTGACATAATCTGTAACTGTATAGATCACCGTTGCGACCACTGTTCTATATTTGCAGTCAATATTGTAGAAAGGTTGTTTTGTAAGGGGTCTATGGAGAGGTTCTGATTGGCTGATTATAATGATGCTATCTCTAGATGTGTATCATTTTTGTAGTTGATGTTATGAATATTGGCTCTATGCTGCCCATATTTCAAACTTGTGCCATAATGGGGGACAAAACAGCTACCTTGTTAGAAGTGGCTTTGCCAATAGATGGAACCTGGGATTTAAACTCCCAATGATCGCACTGTGTTTGGGATCCATTTGAATTCCTCTCCCAGGTCTTTGACACTTTCATCTCCACTCATAGCGACTCTGATAGAGGATTAAAGAAGTCAAAGCATCATCTCCAAGCACAGACAACGGAGAATGCTTCATCACATGACACTTTGAGAAGTGGATGGATAGAACGTGATGAAGATAAACTCTGCCTGGCTCAGACAAAAGATAACAGTTGTGCAGTGATGAGGAAGGAGGGAATCTCTGAGTCACCCGTCCACGGTCGTGTCTTCACAGTGCTCCCAAGCTGGAGAGTGAAGAACCCCCTCGGTCCCACCGTGAGACTGAGGAACAGGAGGCCTGTCACCCCCATTCCTGCCGTCCTGCATTCCTGGTGTCCAGCATCCCAGAGGGCCTCCGTGCCAGCAACGAAACCCAACCGTCGTCTGGACTCCCCAGTGCTCCTCCTCAACGGTTCTAAATCAGCGGGAGAGTGGAAGGTCCTGGGCGTCGCGCCGGCACCTGGGATCCACTGCACCTGAACAGTGGGGAAAGGTTTCTGTGTTGGGGCATTGTTTAGTGTTTTCTAGTTTCCAAGGGAGGGTTTATGGGCCTGAGCGTTAAGCTCCCAAACCCAGTCACTGTTTCATTGTATTCATTAAGTTTGCATTTTCCCCTGTTCCCCCAGCTTTCTGTACCTTTACCCTGACTACACTTACCTTTGTTTGTGCCAAACCACCTTGTCTCCTCTTTATTTTATTTACACCTCAGAAGGAGGGAGGCAAAATCCACTGGTGATAGAGACAGGAGGGAGTCGAGTTTGTATCTCCTGAGAAAAGGGGCTTTTTCCTTTCCTATTTCTCCCCTACCATTTCTAACATTTTCCTTTGAAGCGTTGCCTTATTCAGCTTGAGGAAACATTAGCTTTTAAGATAAAAACTACGAAATACAGAACTAGAGACATTTTTTAGAAATCTGGGATTTAGACATTTTATTTAAAGCCGGGGGCGGGGTGTTGGAGTTTCTGAGAAGGTTTTTGTTTGCAAGAAGCAACATTGTTGTGTCTGTTATTGTACCAAGTGGGGAGATGGTTGTCTATAAAGGAAGAGTCAAGACTAAATGCATCCAGTGAGGAGGGATTTTGAACCCATGCATGCAGAACAATGTTTAAACCTTAACCACTGGGCAGAGTAACAACGACATCTAGTCCTTAACACATCCACTCTGGGCCACTTAATCAGAGGCACAGGGCACAGCCAGAAGAGATGGTTTGAGGAATAGGGTTTGAGGTTTGGCAAAGGGTGGTAGCAGGGTGGGAGTGGGGCTGGCTGGTTCAGGGGCTGGAGGGGAGGGCAGAGGCAGGTGATGGGGGTGCAGGAGTGGTGTGAGGGAGGGGGTGCAGGGGGTGTGGGGGGGGGGGTGCAGGGGTGGGCAGTGGCTGGTGGCACAGGAAAGCAGGGTAGGGGTCAAGGGGTGTTCAGGGTGGAGGGGGCAGTGGTTGGTGGCACAAGAGGGGAGTATGGGAGTTAAGGGCAAAGGGGACACAGTGTAGGGGTTAGGGCACAGGAGGGGGCAGGAGTTGGGGTGAAGGAGGCACAAGGGTTGGGAGTGCCGGAGCTAGGGGTAAAGGGAGAGGGGGATCGTCTAGGGGCGATGGGGAAGTGCCAAAGTCTAAGTTTTACCCAGGGCACCATTTCCCCTAACGCTGATCCTTGGTAACATTTCTTGCTGGGACGGGGAGGGGAGAGAGATGAGGCGTTTTCTCTCTGTTTCTTTCCTCTCCATTTTTTGCTCCTTCCTTCAATTCCAGAATCCTCCCTTGTGTTTCAGACTGTGCAGTGACGCCCTCCCAACCCCAGGCCTCTGGAGCCTTTGGAGCAGAAAGATCCCAGGAGCTGAGGGTGAATCCAGGAGTGAGTAGCTGGCAGGAAGGAGTCCTAGCAGTTCTTCTGGGAGCACAGGTGAGGAATGACTCCCCCTTCCCTAGATTCTCCCCATGGGAACAGGGAGGGTTGTGTGATAAATTCCTGTAACTCTTCTGCCCTCTGAGTTGGCAGAAACAAGGGCTGGGTTCAGTATCTTAGGGGTTCTGTTTTCAATAAAACAATACAAAACTGGCTCGAGCCCCCACCCAGTGACCTGGGACAATTACACATCACCCCCCTGGGTGGCCTCTAGGAGGCAATACTTCCACCTCTTGCAAGCAGGAGTCTGAGCCGCTCCACTCCCCAGCCATTCCACGAACACACTCCAGTGGTCCCTGCAAACTGCTCTGCTGGGGCAGCAAAGAGCCACCAAATGTTCTGAGGGCTGGAGAAAAATGCCTTCTAGTGAGTAGTGAAAGAGCTCAACCTGTTTAGCTTATCAAAAGAAGGTTGAAAGGTGACTTCACTGAAGTGTTGAAGTGCCTTCAGGGAGAGAAAAGACTGGGTATTAAAAGGCTCTTTAATTGAGCAGAGAAAGGCATAACAAGACCCAATGGCCGAAAAGTGAAAAGAGAAATTCATATTACAAATAGGGCGCAAAAATTCAGCAATGAGGATGATTCACCACAGGAACAAGCTACCAAGGAAAGTGGTGGATTCGCCATCTCCTGATGTCATTTAATGAAGACTAGATGCCTTTCTGGAATGTTTTTGTCCCCAAAGTAGCTCTTGTGTCATACAGGAGGCCTGTGATATGCAGGGGATCAGATTAGATGCTCCAATGGTCTCTTACGGCCATAAAGTTGACTAATTTCTGAAAAACAGAGTGTAGCATTGGGAGCAGCGTCTGATGTTTTCCTGTCTAGCTGGCTTGCTGCCTAGAACGAACACTCCTTGAGTGGGGTGATCCGCAGGGAGTAGCTCAAACCTCCAAAGGTCCAGGAAAGGGGCTGGACATTGGCACAGCAAGGGAGGGGTGTGACAGTGACATCACAAAGGCCTTTTACAGGACCTCAGACTATTGGTCCAAGGTGGTGGGGAGGTGGTGACCTCACAGAGAGACGCTGACATCAGCAAGGCAGGACAGGGGTGAGGGGCCAGGGAAACCTCAGAGACCCTTGGGGCTTTGCTTCAGCAAGTCTCCTTCTCCAGGTCTCTCTTTGAGGACTGAGAGAGTATTTGGGTTCACAGACGTGAGCGCCAGGAGGAACCTCTTTTGAGTTTTCTCCTTCCCTTGTAGTGATTTTACTAGAAAACAGCTGTCCCTGTTTAGAAGGTAAAAGCCTCCTCGAAGGAAGGGGTATCATGGGGTTGTCACAGTTCAGATGCCAATGCCCCACCGCCCCCACTGTAAGGAAGCTCCTGCCACCTGCTCTGTGTTTGCAGGGCAGGAGAGAGCAGCATCCACGGCAGAGACTTGCTCCTGGCTGCTGGAGCAGAGCAGCAGGCTTAGCTGTCAGAACTTCCCAGAGCTATGAAAGGGGAGGGTCCCATGGCTCTGTAGCAGAATGCAGGGCAGGCGAGTTCACGGCAGGCATTATGGGATACTGGAGGAGGCCCAGTTATGGTTATATAATGAATGGCAGCATCTACACTGGCACTCTGTCCCTTTAAGTTTGCTGCAAAAAGCTCTAGGCCTCTCATCGAAGTGGTTTTATTTTGTTACCAAAACAGGGCAGTTTTGTCACCAGATGTGGCATTGCAGTGTGTACACCAGCCACGAGCTGCCGACCGAAGGTGGTCAGACACTGTGTTTTAACCAGATGCAAGCACCATGGCTTCGCTTGGCTAAAGCACTTGCCTTATAAGCAGGAAGATCCTGGGTTCAGGTCCCTAGGGGAGTGGCTTTTGGGGTACATGGTATTGGCTACTGTCAGAAGACAAGATTCAGAGCTAGATGGGCCTTCGCCTAGCCCAGTGTGGTTTTTCTTACGGTTTAAATTATGCTCAGAGCCACTGATAATAGAGTTATTGAAAGTTTGGGAGATAAGAGCTGATAGGACAGTGGTCCAGTCCCCTCGCAGCTGACCCCCTCCCTCTGAGGACAGGGGCAGGTCTGAGCTCTCGCACCAAATGCTCATTGTGGCTGCCAGAATCTGTGGCAAGCTCATTTAATTTGCATTGAGGGTTGAGTCCTGCTTTGTGCCCAGTGTCTGAGAATGAAAATCCTAAACCGCCCTTTGAAACAACAAAGCAGCAGGACGTGTTATTGTCCCTGCCCCAAAGCAGACAGACCAATGGAGAAATGCCACTGAGTCCACGGTAATACTCCACTGCCATTTTACCTTTTTTGCTTGCTAAACTCCCTCCCAACCCTTGTGGGGTCCCAGGACCCCGGTATTGAGCCTGAGCTGAGATGTCTACACTGCAAATTTACCACCCCACGGCCCAAGCCCCGGAGCCGGAGCTGGCATGGGGCAGCCCTGGATGTTTCATTGCAGTGTGGACATAGCCTAGCATTATGTCTACACTGCCATTAGCACACCCAAGTCACTATTCTCAAACCCTGGGTCAGCTGATTCAGGCTTGTGGGGCTTGTGCGACAGGGTAATAAAATTTACAGTGTAGACACTTGGGCTTGAGCCCAGCTCTTGAGACTCCACAAGGGGTGAGGGTCTCCGAGCCTGGGCTCCAGTCTGAGCCCAAATGTCTACACTGCAGTTTTTAGCCTCACAACCTGAGCCCCAGGAGCCCAAATCAGATCATCCAGGCCAGCCAGGCCACAGGGACTTTTATCTCAGTATAGCTGCACTCTCAGGGTACTGTCTACATTGCAATGCAAGCCCAGGGTTAGCAGAAGTCATGTCAGCAGCCCCAACACATAAACCTAAACTATGAGGAAAAGACCCACCCACAAATAAGCTGGGCAGTGTCCTTCTCCCTAAGGTTCGTAAGTCCAGAACCAAAAGTCATTTAACATGAGCCATCTCCTCTCCTGCACCCCACTCACAGCTGTTGTCCTTAGTCAGTGCAAGCCAGAGGTGCCTCTGTAGAGTTCATCTGCCATCCTGGGTGAAAAGGGGGAAAATAAGAAGGCACCGTACTCACTATGTTGTCTAGGGACTCACTCACCCCTCCACAGCCACCCTGTCCTAAAGTTGGTCTAACACATAATTTTAGCATGAGGACTCAGGCCCCAGCCCACTTGGCTTTGGAACCAATGTCCCCTGCCTAGCAAGTGCTATTGAATTGAGGGTGAGTCCCTCCATCTGGGTCTGCCAAGCACAGTTCTGCTGCCCTCGATTCACACAACAAGGACAACAACCCTTTATTTCTCCTGTCCCAATAACAAGGAGACTGGGAATCCAACACCAGCCAAAATGATCACTTTTGGCAAGCAACCCAACATATCCCAACTACTGTAAAATCCACCTGAAGACTCATACACGAAACCTTGCAAGAAAATCTTCCTGAGGGGGTCTGAAGCACCTGCTGCTGGGGGGAAGGAAGGAGCTGTGGGTTGAGATTGAGGGGCACTGGGAATAGGAGGGGGTTGTGGGTTGGGACAGAGGAGAAGGGTGAAGAGGAGCAGGCTCTGGTTGGGAGTGAGGAGCAGTGAGCATAGGAGGGACTGAGGGTTGGGACTGAGGGGCACTGGGCAAAGAGGGGACATGGTTTAGGCTGAAGAGTATCCTCATTTGGGGATCCAGCAGAACAGGGGAAGGCAGCAGGTGATTCTAATTCCATAGGGATATTTTGTGTGTGTGCGTGCAGGGGAGGAACATGCTATATGCCCAGAGGCCTTTATTCCTCCAGCCTGCAAGGACAGAGGGGCTGTCAGGAAGTTGCCCCTTCAATCCCCCACACACAAAGGCCCTTCTTAGAAAAGGCAAAATCCTGAAGAGAAAAAACATCAAAGAAGACTCCAGAAAGACAGATTTTTAAGATATAATGAGTAGTTTATTACCTGACCAGGGACTTGAACCCTCAGATTAAAAGTCTGATACTTTACCCACTGAGCTAGTCAGACTCACAAACAAATACAGCAAGTTGGTGCAGAGGAGAAACTAGTCAAGGAAACGAAAGCAGGAAACAAAGGGAAACATGCTGCTCTCTCTGGCCTGGTCAACACTACGAGTTTATGTCACATTAACCCTGCATCCGTCTACACAAAGAAGCCCTTTATATTGATATAAAGGGCTCTTAATACCTGTATCTGTACTCCTCCTTGATGACGAGTAGTGCTGAAATCAGTATTGCATGTCCAGATCAGGGTTAGTGTGCCTTGCAATTTGACGGTATTGGTCTCTGGGCGCTATCCCACAGTGCACCATTGTGACTGCCTCTGGACAGCAATCTGAACTCGGATGCACTGGCCAGGTAGAAGAAGAAAAGCCCCGTGAACTTTTGAATTTCATTTCCTGTTTGCCCAGCGTGGAGTGCTGATCAGCACAGGTGACTATGCAGTCCCAGAATCAAAAAGGAGCTCCAGCATGGACTGTTCGGGAGATACTGAAGCTGCTCTCTGTATGGGGAGATGAATCTGTTTTTATCAGAACTCCGTTCCAAAAGACGAAATACCAAAGCATTTGAAAAAATCTCCAAGGCTATGATGGAACTGAGACAAGCGTACCAGAAAGTCAAAGAATGAAATGGACGCTCATGGAGGGAGGGGCGACTGAGGATTGTAGCTTTCCCACACTTCCCGCACTCCTCAAAAACCATTTGAATTCTTGGCTGAGTTCCCAAAGCCTGAAGTGTCAAAAACATTGTCGCGGGTTGTTCAGAGTATATGTCGTTCCCCAGCCTCCTGCCCCCATGAAAACAAAGGGAAAAAAATCCTCTCTCACCTTTTTTCAGTGTCACTGTATGTCTACTGGATGCTGCTGGCAGATGTGGTGCTGGAGCACTACACAGCAGCATCCCCTTCCCTTCCCTTGCGGACGGCAGACGGTACAGTAGGACAGGTATCCATCATCGTCGTCCCGTGAGTGCTCCTGACTGGCCTCGGTGAGGTCGGCCGGGGGTGCCTGGACAAAGATGGGAATGATTCCCAGGTTCATTCATAGCAGCTGGAGGCTGCGCTCCCCTCCCCCCTTTGATCCCTGCTTGCAGAAGCAATAAAGTCAGTGTTGTTTTAAATTCCTGCATTCTTTATTACTTCATCACACAAATGGGAGGATAACTGCCATGGTAGCCCAGGAGGGGTAGGGGAGGAGGGAAGGAATGGGTAGGGTTGTTGCAGGGGCACCCACTAGAATGGAATGCAGCGCATCATTTCTGTGGGATCTCTAGGGCTCTGACCCGGAGCGCCTGTTTGCCCCTCTGGTTCTTTAGTAGGCTTGCCTGATAATCTAGGCAGAACTGACTCTCCATTAGACAAAACTTAAAGAAGAGAATGACCTGGGGAGTCATTCCTATTTTTGTCCATAAGCCCGTGGCCGACCCCATCGAGGCCAGCCAGGAGCACCCATGACAGCAGCAGATGGTGCAGTATAACTGGTAATTGTCATTGTCAACTTGCAAAGCAGCAGACGGTACATTAGGGCTGGTAACCATCTTTGCTAACTTGCAAAAAGCAAGGGGATGCTGCTGTGTAGCACTGCAGTACCACGTCTGTCAGCACTATAAAGAAGACATACGGTGACAGTGAAAAAAGGCTGAACGGGCTCCATGGTTGCTGTGCTATGGCGTCTGTCCGGGCAATCCAGGGAAAAGGGCGCAAAATGATTGTCTGCTGTTTGTTTTCATGGAGGGAGGATTGAGTGATGACATTTACCCAGACTCACTCATGACACTATTTTTGTCCCATCAGGCATTGAGATCTCAACCCAGAATTCCAATGGGCAGGGGAGGACTGCGGGAACTATGGGACAGTTACCCACAGTGCAACGCTCTGGAAATTGTATAAAGTCGAGGACACAGGCCCCTACTAAGCACATTAATTCGGCAGGTGTGCGTCCATGTACCAAGGCTAGCATCAATTTCCCTGGCCAGGCCCTTTGGAAGGTTTGAGCTACTACCTGTGGTCACCCCACTCAAGGAGCGTTCGTTCTAGGCAGTAAGCTGGCTAGACAGTAAAACTTCAGATGCTGCTCCCAATGCTACACTCAGTTTTTCCGAAAATAGTATCTGTAAAATTAGTCTACTTTCTGGCCAGAAGAGACCATTACAGCATCTTAATCTGACCCCCTGCATATCACAGGCCTCCTGCATGACACAATAGCTACTTCTGGGGGAAAGGCTATCTAGTTTTCATTGAATGACTTCAGGGGATGGAGATTCCACCACTTTCCTTGGTAGCTTGTTCCTATGGTGAATCATCCTCGCTGTTGACTATTTGGGGCTTAGTTGTAATATGAATTTGTCTCTTTTCACCTTCCAATTATTGGGTCTTGTTATGTCTTTCTCTGCTCCACTTCAAGATCCCTTTAATACCCAATCTTTTCTCTTCATTAAGGCACTTCAACATTCAGTGAAGTCACCTTTCAATCTTCTTTTGATAAGCTAAACAGATGGAGCTCTTTCAATAGCTCACTAGAAGGCATTTTTTCTCCAGCCCTCAGAACATTTTGGTGGCTTTTTGCTGCCCCAGCTCCAATTTCACAGTATCTTTTTCAAATGAGGACACCCAAACTGGAGACAGTATTCCAATATCAGTCTCACTGATGCCGTGTCACCTCCTGTGATGTTATTGACATAATCTGTAACTTTATAGATCACCATTGTGACCACTGTTCTATATTTGCAGCCAATATGATAGAAAGGTTGTTGTGAAAGGGGTCTATGGAGAGGTTCTGATTGGCTGATTATAATTATGCTATCTCTAGATGTGTATCCATTTTTGTAGTTGACTTTATGAATATTGGCTCTATGCTATCTGTATTCAAACTTGTGCTATGCTTCCGAGGAACACCCCAGCCAGAAAAGTTGGTGTCAGTTCTGCCTAGCCGCTTGATGGCCCATTAAGGACCATCAGCTCTACAATCAACCCATTGAGAGAAGGTAGATATGCCTTGTGGCTCAGCAAGGTATGCAGGGACTGCCTATTGACAAAACTCAAGAGGTTTTTCTATGCCACGTGCTGGATAGAGTGTCCTTGGGACAAAGAAAACAAAGACCACATGGCAAGAGACTGTAAAAGGCTGATGCCTCGTCTCCATCTTGTCTTCAGTCCTGCTTCATACCTCTGAAGGGACTTTGCTACCAAACTGAAGCTCTGTACAAGGGACTGAATGACCCATCCCAGCTGCTGGATGGACTCCAAGAGACTTGATTTGAACCTGCAGTTTTTCCATCACTGCTACAAGCCTGAACCAAGAACTTTGCCATTACTGGATGTGAAGGGTTAAAATTCATGTGCATATTATATAACAACCTGGTCTATGGATTGTGCCAGCTCTTTTCCAGACCAAAGTCCAGAGTGATAATCAAGGGACCAGAAGCCTAGCAAATAGTGACCAGCTAAAAGAAAGCTGGGTAAACAGAAAGCCTTGCTTGCTAAGATAGGCTTGGTCAGCAAATTGCCAGGTGTTGGAGCTAAGAACTAAAGAATTGTATCTTATTCAGAGTTGCAGATTGAACAAAGAATCCCTGTTCCTATTGTGTAAGTCTCTTCTGTAGGGAGACGTTCTTCGCAGAGATCCAACCTTGAGTTTATGAAAAGTTGGCAAGATTGTCAATATAAGATATGGCATCCTTCCACCTCCCTTCCCAGGGACCAATGCCTTGCCTTAAGACACACAGAAACAATCTTTATTGCCATATACTTTCACTGTTTCTTTGCTTTAAACCCTAGGAATGTACCTGGAGGACAATCAAAGGAGTTGCTCCTTCCTATGGACCTCAAATCAGAATTCAGCATAGATATTTTATACTAATAACATTTTATCAAAGTATTCATGAAATGTTAACTTGCTAACTTGAGACCATGGGTGGAGACATTATGTAAGCTGTTAAACCTTTGGCTACTGTGCTTATCATGTCTTGCTGCAAAAACCTATCCCAGAGTTTGGAACTCCCTACCCCGTCTCTTTCCCCCCACCCATGGAAAATCTATATATTCTATTGTAATCAATTAACAGTGTCTCTGAGCCTAAGAAGCAAGGTGACACTCTGCCAGTTCTGTGTGTAATAAACTCCTATTCTTGCCCTCTACATGGTGGAGATTTATGTCCTTCACAGACACCTGCTGAACAAAGAGGAGATTCAGCATCCAGCTTGGCTGAATGTGTCTTCTCTCCCACAGCTTGGTGATCTTCTGAGGAAATGGAGAAGACTGCCTTTGCCTAGCTGCACATTGCTTGCAAAAGAAAAGAGTCTTTTTGGTGGCAAGTGTTGAAAGGAGCCATTAGACAAATGTGGAGACAGGAAAATGTCCCCCAACTCAACTGGCATCTGTGGATGCTGAAGTCACAACACAAAGTGCTAAACAGTATATGAGCACAGGCTGGTGTCAGAAGAGTCTCTACCCAAAGCCTTTTCCACCAGCAGGGGCCTCTCTGTGCGCAGAACTCCCTGGTAGTGTGATGACTGCAGGCAGTGGAGAACTCTATTTTGGCATCTCTTTGTCAGTGAACATCTACAGAGGCTGTTTAAAGGTCTTTAGATAGTGATCTTTGGAAGAGCTGGCTGAAGTGTCTTCCTAGTAACCAGAAGATCCTGGCTTGGACCTGCCAGTTCCTCCGTGCAAGTCTTGAGGGAAACGGGGAATGTCTGTAGTTTGGAATTTGCAGGTGTTGTCGTGGACCATCAAAGGGAACAGTTGCAAGCTTTTCTCAAGGGCAGGCACCATGGCTTGGGTGGCTAAAGCACTGTCTAGTAAACAGGAGATCCTGGGTTCAACTCCCAGTAGTACCTTGTTCTACGGGTTTTGTCTCCTCTGCTCACCATTTCCTGTGTCTTTCTAGGAAACAGAAGAGACCTTCCCTTGGTATCCAAGTCATTGCTTGCTAAGGAAAAGGCTTCTTTGGAGAGAAACATTGGAAAGAATCAAATCACAAGCCTGGAGTGGATGAAAAGGCTGCTTTGACTGGCATTGGCATGGTGCTTTGCTTTGACTGCAATTGCTGCAACACAAAAGCCTGCACCACACGTCCCTTGGGATTCGCTGGGATGTCCACACACAGATGTCATGTCATCTTCCTTTTGATTGTCACTGATGAAAAATGGAGCAGCTGGGAGAAAAGTCCCAGAGGCACCTTGCCAGGTAAAGTAGAGGTTAGAGATGCAGCACCCAGTGGTGCGTTGCCTAATCTGTCCACTCCTCCCACTTTTTGGTCAATCTTTTGAAGAAACAGAGAAGACTGCCTCTGCCTTGCAGTGCAAATGCTTCCAAAAGAAACCGATCATTTTTTCTGACAAGTGTTGGAAGAGGCACCTAAGAAGTGTGGAGACAAGGAAAAGGTCATCGTAACTCAACTTGCATCCATGACTCTTGAGGCCACAACGCAGAGCACTGAGCACTGTACGACCACAGCTGGGGACAGAAGGGTCTTTTTCAAAGGCATTTTCCACTAGCAGGGTCTTCTCTGTTCACAGAATTTCTGATAGTTTGATGTCTGCTGGCACTGGAGATCACTATTTTGGCATCTCTCTCTCTGTCTCAGTGAGCACCCGCTGTGGTTGTTGAAAGTCTGTGATGGGATCTATGGGATGGCAACTGAACAGTTGGGACCCCTGAGACATTTGTCCCACCACCCTGGGCTCCTCTCACACATGTGATGCTGAGACAAGCTGTGAATCTCTGGCAGATATTGCACTTACACAGACATCCGTAGGTAGGGACACAGCCAACTGAATTACATGAATGCTTCTGCAGCCACTCATAACACTAATGATAGAAAGTCGCCCCCCCTACAGCTCTGCAGCCTTGCACCCCAGGATCATACCATCTTGCCTTAATCAGAAGCCTGATCAGTGTGAGTTTAGTACACAGGGTCCACCCCTCCCTCACTGTGAATAGTACATGAACCAGCCTTGTAATGGAGCTGAGATTTCCCAAGAACTTCAAGCAAAATACACCAGTTTAAGTAGAGCATAAAACAGATTTATTAACTACAGAAAGATGGAGTTTTAAGGATTATAAGTGGTAGGAATAAAAGATCAAAGTAAATTACCATGGAAATTAAAGATAAATTCACAATCTAAACTTTACACCTTATTACACTAGGGCGTAGTTCAGTTATGCACACAGGAAGGCTTAATGCTCGAGCTGCTAAACACATGCTGGGCAGGCTTAAGGTCGGGCTCCTCATGGCAGGAGAGAAGAAGACTCGGCCCCTGGAGGGGCAGGCTGGGGCTTCCTGGATCCCATTTGCTCACAGCCAGCGCCCTGCCCCCACTCCCAAGTCATCCATGGCGCCCCCAGGTCGGCCAGAATGGAGCAGCAGTTTTCACTGCACTACGTCCACTTATGGCTTACAGGCAACTCCCAGACTCACCACAGTCCACCATCTCGGCCAGAAAGGAGCCCACTCAGCCTCACCATTGCTGCTTTCCTTTCCCCAGAACCCCGCTTCTCCTGGGCTGCAAGGAGCCATCCCTGGGATGCCAACAGGCAGCCACAGGGGTCTGTCTCCCAGCAGCCAACCGCACCTCCATGGGTTCAGCCCTCAGAAGGGCAGGTGGGGGTTTCCTGGATCCCAGTTGCTCACAGCCAGCCCAGCCTCCACCTCTAAACCATCAGTCATGCCCCCAGGTTGGCCATAAAGGAGCCGCCATTCTCCACTTGGACTCAGCTTTGCTTGTTTTCCTTTCACCCAGAACCTCCCTTCTTCTCCTGGGCTGCAAGTAGCCACTCCTGGGAAGCCAAGAGGCAGGCACAGGATTCTACCTCCCAGCAGCCAACCACACCTCCCCAGGCTTTGCAGAATGAAGGGTGGTGCTCTACTAACCCCACTTAGCCGCACAGCTTCTTCCCTGCCTTCCTCAGCTCAACTTTCCTCTATTGCCCCATTCCTGCCTCACTTCCTCCTTTGGCCAGTCAGGCAAAGGAGCCCAGCAGGAAGTGAGAGCCTCTATAGGCCAACCTCCAACAGCAGAGGTGGCCAAGCCACAAGCCTCCAAATGGTGACTGGCCTAACTACTCTAGGTTCTCCAGCCTGACACCAAGGTGCTTTCTCCACTGCTGTCAGCATCCTCTGTCATGCAAGGGTTGGAGTTATCCCAGGGACAGGCCAATAGGAGGAGTGCCCTTTCTGAACAACAAGGGGATCTGGGAAAAGGAAGCCAGAATGTTTCTGCCTGGTTTTGAACCAGGGACCTTTTGCGTATTTGGTAAATGTGATAACCACTACACTACAGAAACTCCACCTACTGGGTTTTGCTCACTCTGGCACAGACCGATGGACAAATCTAGAGAATGTGGTGGTAGCCCCTCGATAGGTCAGCTGGCAGGGCAGAGGACTGGAGCCAGCACTCAGGAAGTCGTCCTTACCTCGCCCGTGTGACTCCAGCTTGAGGGAGAGCTTCTTTTTCTTCTCCTTGCTGACAAAGAGCAAGAGAAGAATGAAAGGTCAGGTGGGCCAACTCGGTGCAGAAGCCCATGCTGTCTTTTCCTGCTGCCTGAAATGAGGGACTCGTGGCAGTTAAAGGAACTGCTGCACTCTCAGAAAACATCCCGCCCGTGCATAAAGGAGGATAGAAGAGCCTGTTAGTCTAGCACGCTCCCAACTGAACTGTTTCAGCAGCTGCTAGGTTTCTTTTGGCCTGTTACTTTTCTGTCTGGGATGTTGTTGTCAGCTGTGGCACAGAAAAAGGACGTCATTGCGAGCTGCCCATGAAGATAAGATTAACTTTTGCCTTCCTTGCTCGGCTTTACTTGCTTCTCACCCTATTCCTGCCTTAGTCCTGTGTTACCTGAAGGCAACGGGGGCCCAGCAGTACGAAGAGGAAGTTAGACAGCTAGACCCTGGTGGCAAAAGTTCTACCACCGCTTGCCACCCCACTCTTTTCTCCCAGCTTCACATATTGACCGCCAGGGACTTGGTGCCCAGCAGCGCAACGGAAGGCAGTGGACAGAGCCACCCTCGCCTTGAAGCTCTGCTCTTAAACCGTATCTTCAGTCGCTGATGGCCAATGAGAGACCAACAGCGCTTGCTATTTGAGCACTTGAAAATGCCATTGGTCAGTCACTGGATCTCTTTAATGCTGTTACATAACAAATGAAAATAGAATCTCAGTGTGACATTCTGTACCTTTGGGGGAGTGTGCTGTAAACCCCATATTCCTCATTTTCATATAATCGTGATCTTATATACAGAGCATGCCTGGTAAGGTATCAGGGGAAAGGATATGATCTGCTGAAAGTCATTCTCTCTAACCCCATAGATGTTTACCATTCATGCATATGAAGTTATGAGAATTGTGGCAGTGTGGTA
>NC_066622.1:58047390-58139884 GCF_025201925.1 Gopherus flavomarginatus | reverse complement strand
CAACTTGTACCAGAGTCCTGGCTCCTAGTCACCAGGTCACCAAGTCCATTCCCCAGTCACGTGCCCTGTCACTGTGATAACTTTCTGTCCACTTAGCAAACACTGTTAGTGTGAATTCACAGAATTTACTTTTCTCCTCTTTTGAAAACTGCAGGAACTTTCGGTTCCGTTTGGAAAATTTTTGCCCCCAGTCCTTGTCCTAGATCTGCGGGGGTGAGGGAGGTGGGAAGGGAGTCAGCACTGCCACACTATGGTCTTTTCCACAGCGTTCTGAACTCATTCTTTCTGAAATCCGGTGTCATTGAGACCGTTGTTAATCCAGAGTCACTGTAATGGAAAGACAAGGAGTGATTCCAGATGGACAGTGGGTCAAATGAGATCAGCCATTCTCCCTGTGAGGAGGGGCTCCCATTAGCTGCTCTCCCCAGAGAGCTAAAGGAGGGAAGCTGCTGAAACAATCTGTCCCTCTCTGCTTAGGATATTGGGGTTCAGCTTCCTGGGTCAGATGCTGCAGCCTCCATTGTGATCTGGGAGACCAGGCTTGGCAGCTGCTGCTCCCCCAGTGGGGCTCTGTGCTGGAAGTGACCTTAATTAAAGCTTCTTCTCTGCCCGGCCCAGGGGATGACTTTCTGCAGCTGGTCCTAGCCCCCTAGGGCAGTCCTGGGCCCTGTTACTACTAAATTCTGAGCCAGAGTCTCCAGGTAACTGAAAGACCTCAGGGAATGTCCTAGGGTCTGGCAAGAAAGTGACTCTGCACAAACAACACCACCTCATTTCTCCTCCCATTAGCGGTTGCCAGGAGGAAATCCAGCCATGGGAGAGCAAAGCCCCCAGGAATGGGACTGTCCCAGCCAGAGGGGCAGGGAGAGAGGACTGGTGAAGGAGAGACTGAAAGGGGCAGTGGGAGAAATGAATGTGGGGAAGAGATTTCCAGCTCTCTAGTCCACCCAGACACATGTATTGCTGCATCCTGGGGCAGAAGCACTTTCCAGTGAACAAAACAAGGATCAGACAGAGCAAAAGCCAGTTCCTGACTCCATATTCCCCCTGCTGGGGTGTGGCTGCCGTGGGGTCAGTGTCTGAGGGAATCCCCGACAGTGACTCCTTTGGTTCTGCTCTTTTCTAGTCTTGTGTTCAGAGAAGGGGTGAGGGGAGAGAGAAGGGAGGTTAATAATGTGTCTGTGGACTTAGCCTGGCAGGAGGGGCCAGGTGTAAATTGTAATAAACAGATTGAGCATTTCCCAGCATGACAGAATCTAGGGTGTCTGTCTGCAGGGAAAGGGCCTGGGGGAATTGTGATGTGAAATTAACTAAAACCGGTTGTGAAACGCCCACAACTGCCCTTCTCCCCCAGACAGGCTGCAGAATGTTTTGCTCCAGCTCATCCCAGCCTGGCGTGGGACAGGAAGAGAAATGGCTGCAGTTGGAGTCAGTCCAGGTAGAGATTATCGGGGGGTGCTGGTGGGTTCCTGCTGGAGGAAAGGGAGAGCAAATACACCAGAGGTGGGAAGGTTTGCAGAGTCTGGTTTGGAGGTTGGAGCGGGGCAGGAATTCACAGCGTGGGGAAAGGAGGAGGCCAGGGTTGTGGCAGACCTGCTGGGAGTTATTACTAAGTGGCCTAGATTCTAGGAACAGACCCAGGAGGTTTGGAGGTGGAAATGCCCTAATTTGTGAAGAGAGAAAATAACCCACCTACATGGAGCTAGTCAAACTGACCAGACTCCTAGTGCTGGAGCCTGACCTCATTAACCATCAGCTGCTGTGAGATATAAAGGGGACACCCATGAGTCAGGCTTATTGGAGCTGCCTCTCCCTTCATATCCCGCTCCTCACAATGAGGAGGGTGTTGGGCATCCTACCAGCGAGCTCTCCTTGGACCCTGCTAGGGGCTCCATCTCCTGTATCAGTCAGTGGCTAACAGGGGGGTGATGGATATGCTGGGAGAGATAAGGGGCTCTCTCTTCATCCCCTCACCCTGGCATTTGCTGAATACTCTGAGCCAGGTCGAGGTGGGACTCTCCTGACTATGATCCACCCAGAGCTTCCATTTGATTCACTCTTCTCTGCCAGAAATAGTGGGGCTGTGAGTGGGGCAGCAAGTCCTTAGTGTTGGACTCTTACTCTTTCAGGGGCTGGTGACCTTCAAGGAGATGGCTATGGATTTCACCAGGGAAGAGTGGGCTCTGCTGGACCCCACTCAGAGAGCCCTCTACTGGGATGTCATGCAGGAGAACTATGAGACTGTGACCTCGCTGGGTAAGGGTTCCTGTCCCTTCTGTTCTTGGAAGGGGAAATGAAGAGTGAAGGTTCACGCCACCCCCACAATGCCATCTGTACCCTGTCCTGTTTCAGCATCACCCCAATAGGCCAGTGACACACATAATACCAGAGACCCTCCTCTGCTGCAGAACACTTTGGGAACAGAGCACAGGAGCCGTATTGCACAGTGTCAAATATCTCCTGTTTGCTCAAGTGAAACTGGGGGTAGATCTGGCATAACTGTCCCATACCCCTAATCATTTTTGTTGCCCTTTTCTGAACCTTTTCCAATTCCAATATATCTGTTTTTGAGATGGGGTGACATGTGCATACAGTATTCAAGATGTGGGTGTATCATGGATTTATTTACTGTTTTTACAAATATGATCTATGAGATATTCTGTCATATCCATCACTTTCTTAATTATTTCCTACATTGTTCACTTTTTTTCACTGCTGCTGCACATTGAGTGGATGTTTTCAGAGAACTATCCTCAGTGACTCCAAGATCCATCTCTTGAGTGGAAACAACTAATTTAGACCCCATCATTTGTATGTATAGTTGGATTGTGTTTTCCAATGGGCTGCACTATGTGCTATCCTGTCATCTAGTACTGCTGAGATCCTGGATTCAGTAATATCCCTGCCCTTCCTGTTCCCTTTCTCCACCGAACCCCGCCAGCCCATGCTTCCTGTTCCCAGCTTCCCCAGGATTCTCGCACTGTCTCTGAACCTCTCTGTCAGCAAGAAGCAGTGCCAGGGACACTTGCCCTCTGTCTGGAGTCTTCGATTTCTGGGACATGGATTTCCTTTCTCTGTGTTGTAAGAGGCTCTGTCATAATGAGTGTCTGTGATGTTACCCAGAGTACAATCTGGACTGTTAAATAGCTGTCCCCTCAGTCCTCCAGCATGGGGTGCCTTTTCCACTGTTTTCCCGCGAGAACAGCCCCTCTTGGCCAATTAACACACAGTCTCCAGCATGTAACTCACTCCCAGCTACACAGTATTGAGTGCTGCTAGACAGCCACTCATGAATTACACCTCAGGAGAAAACCAGCAAATTCTCAAGTGCCCAACTTTCCCCCAGAAATGTGCATCTTGCACTGTCCAGCATGCTACTGAACGACCCAAGCTCATATGAAGTCTGTCATTTCATCAGCGGAAAATGACATGCACCAACTTGTTATCCCAAACAGAGTTTCCAACACACTTCAATCCACACATACTGGTTAGATGAACAATAAACCAAGATTGTTAACTACCAAAAATTAAAACTAGGCCCAGTCCATGAAAGGGTCACTCCCAGGAGAGACTGTATAAAGGCTCGAACATGAAACACCTTTGTAAAGCTGAGACAGCTGCCTTGGGGACAATGACAGGGAGAATCCCCCAAAGTGACTCCTTTCTTTCTGCTCTTCTCTGGCCTCCGATTGTTCCTTCCAACGTGGAGTACTTTGCACTTGTCTCTACTGAATTTGATCCTATTTACTTCAGATCATTTCTCCCGTTTGTCCAGATCATTTTGAATTTTAATCCAATCCTCCAAAGTACTTACAACCCCTCCCAGCTTGGTGTTGTCCACAAACTTGATACGTGTAAGAGAGAGACTGTTACTGGGAGGGTTTCCCCATGTGTCAGAGGGTTACACCCTGGTGGGAGGGGGCTAGGCCTGTACTGGAATAAGGTCACTCTGTGCTTCACAGTGTGCAAGAACCTAGAATGTGCATTAGCAGGGGAGAAGCTGGGGGGAATCGGCTTGGGGAATGGACAAAAGCCTAGTCTGAATTCTCACACCTTGCCCTTTTCACCCCGGCAGGCCAGAGAATAACATCCATGTTTCGCTGCAGATCATCTCGTCCTCCCAGGGACAAGGAAATGGCTGCAATGAAGCTGGCTCAGGTAAGAGATTATCATGGTGGCGGGCTGTGCTTGGAGGTTGAGGAGCAGTAAATGCATAAGAGGGTGGGAATTGCTAGAGGTGGTGGGAAGCAGGAAATATCTCGGGTGGAGAAAGGGAGGGGACAGCATGTGACAAACCTGCTGAGACTTGTGTAGTGTAGGGCGTGATGGGTTGTCACCCCCAGGAGGCAGTTTGTGGAGCTTCTGGGAACTGCTGTGTCCTATAACGCTCACGCTGGGCTAGCCCTTCTCACACTGCTTTGCTGGAGATTTCGCCAGCCTCTCCAGGGCCTGTTATCACCCAACACAACAGCAGGTGGCGCCATGCAGCCAACTAAGCTACCTGAGTACGTTACCTAAGCCACTCAAGGACAGATAGAAGACAAGAGCCATTTTCCCACTCCCCAACCTTGCACACTTGCTGTAGTATAAATCCATAATGATACCATCTTATAGTGCACAGGGATCTCTATAATGCAAGCTCATTAATGTAGTTCCCCTTCCCCTCGATATGGGACAGATGTGCACAACAAGCTGAGATTTTCCCCAGACACTTCACTCAAAATACGCTGGTTAAGATAAAGCATCAAACAAGTTTATTAACTGCAGAAAGATAGATTAAGTGATTATAAGTGATAACAAACAGATCAAAGCAGATTATTTAGCAAATAACCAAAACTCAGACTAATCCTAACATACTAGATGGATAAAATTGAATTAGCAATTTCTCACCCTGACTGATGGTACAAGCAGTCCCCCAAGTTTCCATACACAAGCTAGAAATCTCTTGATCCTTGGAGCAGCACTTCCCCCACATCCGTTTTTGTTTCTCAGGTGTTTCCAGAAGTTCTCTTGTGTGGAGAATGAGGCCAAGAAATGATGTCACACCCCACCTTATGTAGCTTTTCCATATGGTGGGAACCTTTTGTTCCAAACTCAGTTCCTAGTCCAGTTTGTGGAAAAATACAGGTACTAAAATGGAGTTTAGTGTCATGTGGTCTGGTCACAGGCCCTGCTGAGTCATAGTAGCCATGACTCATAGGCTGGCTGAAACATTCACAGGAAGGCTAAGCTCTTCCACAGTCCATTGTCTTTGTTGAGCCATCAGCACTGTCTGGCTTCTTCATTGTTGTACCTGAAAGGCTCATTGTGGGTGTTACCCAGAGTAAGCACATTTGAAATACAGATCCAGAGTCAATATCCATAACTTCAGATACGAACATGATATGTGCACACAGATAGGATAATCATATTCAGCAAATCAGAACTTTTCCAGTGACACCACACATGATGCATCTTCTACAAAATAGATCATAATTATGTCCTAATCATATTATAATCATACCACTATGATGAATATGGGGGTGTAGTGTCAGATAGGTCCTAATTTCAAGGCACAGGAGTTGGGAATGGAACTTCCCCTCTTTGTGGAACAGGAAATAACCCTCCAGCCAGGGCTGGGACAACTTCCCAGACTCTCAGTGATGAAGCTTGAATCTACTGACATTTCATTAATTACCACCAACCCGAATCTTTGTGGCAACTGTAAACTTTATCAGTGATAATTTTGTACTCTCTTCTAAGTCATGGATAAGAATGTTAAATAGCACAGGACCAAGAACCAATCCCTGCAGGAACCTGCTAGAAAGAAATCCACTCGATCATGGTTCCCCATTTACTATCAGAGTTTTTTAATCTATTTAATGTATGCCGTGTTTATTTTGTATCATTCTAGTTTTTTTTTTAGTAAAAATATTGTGCTAATCAAGTCATGTCCCTTACGGAAGTTTAGGTATATTACATCAATACTATTAGCTGCAACCAAACTTTTGATCTCATCCAATAAGGATATCCCGTTAGTTTGATAGGCTCTATTTTCTCTAAACATTTGTTAATGGGCACTACAATTCTGACCTTCTAACTTCTATTCTTTATGATTGACTTCCCCTTTCTTCCATAGATTTTATTTGGAGAGTGCTTGGATTCCTACCAGGGAGCCACTATCAGGGTCCAGAGACAGCCCCATCTCCTATATTAAGCTCTGGCTAGTAGCTATGTGATATATGTGAAGACCCTGCTTCTGTCTGTCAGATGGAAGACACAAAGGTTCTCTCTTTCTACCCTCTGATTCCTCCTGGCTGCTGTAAGCAAGGTGGGGTGGGACTCTGTTAACATGTGCCTCCCGGAGCTTCCATTTCCCTGGTGCTGCTGTTCCGTGAATAGTGGGGTGGTGAGTGGGTCAGCAGGTACTGAGTATTGGACTCCTGCTCTTTCAGGGGCCGGTGACCTTCGAGGAGGTGTCAGTGTATTTCTCCAGGGAAGAGGGGACTCTGCTGGACCTCACTCAGAGAGCCCTCTGCAGAAATGTCATGCAGGGGAACTATGAGACGATGGTCTTGCTGTATAAGGATTCCTGTCCCTTCTGTTCTTGGAGGGGGAAATGAAGAATGAAGGTTCATGCCACCCCCACAATGCCATCTGTACCCTGTCCTGTTTCAGCATCACCCCAATAGGCCAGTAACATACATACTACCAGAGACCCTCCTCTGCTGCAGAACACTTTGGGAACAGAGCACAGGAGCAGCATCACACAATGTCAAATATCTCCTCTTTACTCAAGTAAAACTGGGGTTAGGTCCAGCATAATGAACAGAAGCTTCCTACCCACAGCCTTCTCTCAAACCCTGAGCGTTCTCTACCCAAACCAGAATGTGCTTGGGGTGTAACAAGCAGGCGGCTGGAGTCAGAGCTGCCAGTCCAGGGTTACTTATCATACAGACACTCAGTGCATCCTTGAACACTGGCTGGGAGTATCCAGACAGGGGAGCTCCAGCAGCAGAACACTGAATCTCACCCAGGATTACAGATGACACAACTCCTCGCTGATCTGGATTCCACCCCAGCATGTTAAAATGGCCTAGGTTGGTAGTGACATTTCTTGAGACATGGAGAGTCTTGCTCCCATATCACCAGGTGTAATAAAAATAACAGGAAAGGCCAAATATGGAAAACTGATTGTTCAGCTTGCTTTTCACCTGCATCATATTTTGCAATATATTCCAAATAAGGAAATTAACGTGCAACGTATGTGTCATTGTTTGTGGTTTTAAGCTGTAAAAGGCTTATGTGATTTTTAGCTCGGGAACAGTATTCCAATAGCTGTCGCCCCCTGTGTGCTTGTAACCAAGAAAAGATCCTCAGGCTGAGCTGATTCAAATATTAATCCTGTGGTCGTTTTCCACAACAGCCTCAATAGGTCCCTGTGATGGAATATAAGGCTACATCTAGACTACTCACCGTATCGGCAGGTTAAAATCGATTGCTCAGGGATCGATATATGGCATCTCATCTAGACGCCATATATCGATCCCCGAGCGCGCTTATATCAATTCCGGAACAACACCAACCCCAACGGAGTTGCTGATTTGACAGGGGGAGCCACTTACATCGATCCCGCGCGGTGAGGATGGGTGAGTAATCCGATCTTAGATAATCGACTTCAGTTACGTTATTCACATATCTGAATTTGCGTATCTAAGATCGATTTCCCCCATAGTGTAGACCAGCCCTTAATGTCTTCACACCTTCCCCCTGCAGGAGAATGGCTGTTTGACCAGCTGTTTGCCTTGCTGTCTCTGAGGAAGTGGTCTGTGGGTGTTCCCCAGAACTGTAACTTTTTCGGTAATATCATACTGTAAAATCTCACAATTTTACATACAGCGTTACTACACATTTTAACAGGAGGATAATATTCAGTAGGTTATGTGTTTTCTAATGATACCTCACAAGCCATATTTTGTACAAAATTGATCATAATTTCACAATGTTTGGCATCTTCAAGGACCTGGGGAACTGGTCCTGGGAATTCACTAGTTTAGCAAGTGTGAGACTGCATGAAATTGTGAGACACTTTGGTATTAATAGTAAAATAATATAATCTGATAAAATTGCAATGAATCATGCTAGGTATGCCATGTAAAGTGTCAGTGAAAATGTTATGATTTGCCAAGTATGATAATTTTGTTTCTATGTTTCTATCACCTTTGTATTGTGAATTACAGATATGTAAGGTATATCTGTATTTCCAGACTTGTGCAGTTTTGTGCAGATATATTGGCATCAACATTGCAGAGCATGTTTGATGGCCCATTGAGGGTCATCAGCTGTACAATGAACTCATGGACCAAGGGGATACACCTATTGAGTCAGCAAGACATGCCGGGGTTTGCCTGTGTAATGAAACGTCCAAAGCTTTTCCATGCCATGTGCTGTGAAACTTGTGTTTGGGACACAGGAAGTACAAGCCACTTGGCAAAAGGAATATAAAGCGCAGCTGCATCATCTCCATCTTGTCTTCAATCCCCCTTCCTACCTCTGGAGCAACTTCTCTACAAACTGAACCCTGGAACAAAGGACTGAATGACCAATCCAAGCTGTGGATGCGTTCCAGACAGACTTTCAAGCCAGCAACTCACCAATACTGCTAAGAACCTGATATATCCATTTTGGAATGTATCTGACTGCTTTTCCATTTAAATTCTTTCTGTCTTTCTTTCTTTTAAACCTTTAGTTTAGATGCTAAAGAATTGTCTGGAAGGATGGAATTTAACTTCATTCTTTCATTTGTTCTTTCTTCTAAACATTTAGTTTAACTGCTAAAGGATTGGCTGGCAGCATGGTATTTTGGATGAGATCCAAACCTGGGTAATGTGGCTAACCTTCTACCCACCCACTTCCTGGATCCAATTAGGATCACTCTCCTGCTGCCCTCTGGCCATGCTGTATCACAGTGAGCAGAGTTTTGAAATAACCTCTCACTGTACGGGACCTAGTTGCTGATTAGGAGTCAGAGAACTGTCATGCAATAAAGGGGGCCGTGTGATTTCTTTTTTCAGAGTCTCGTTAACCAGTGTGTGGGATCAGAAGCACAGTTTGTGACTGGTCAGTGAGTTTAACTTCAGTGTTAACCACCAGTATGGGGAGCATCTGCTCTCCCTTTTTCAGCCTGCTCTGACCTTGGCATTTTCAGTAAGGACTGCCCCAGGCACACTAGGTCACACTAAGCACTGAAGATAAATTAACAGAATGTTTTTGATGATCAAGTTGTATGAAATCAACTGAACTCCTTTGTTTTCTTTCATCTGAGCGGAGTTTCTGGTTTTCCAACGTGATATGATCTCCCAGCTGGAACAAGGGGAAGAGCCATGGGTCCCAGAGCTCCAGGGTTCAGAGGAAAGAGAGATCCTGAGATCTCCCCGCACAGATGAGGAAACATTAAACCAACTCAGAATCTGTAAGTGCCTGAAGGAAACATCTAGGATGCCCTACAAAGCTCTTGGGAAGTCTCTCAGTTCATTATTGTCCATAGCAGGGGTCGCATCCGAAGGGTAAATATAGCTCAAAGCTTCCTCTAGATGCTAGCAGACACCGGGCAGTAGCTTTCTCCCTTCCCCCTGTGAAGTTGGATGGGATGTGAAGGCTGAATTGATCCCCTCCTCTCTCCTGTTGGGGGGAGCTGAGTTCCTGATTTTTATTTGTCCTCTCTCCAGCACTTGTTTTGGTTTGGCCTTCCCCTTTCCATCCCTGTTTGAGGTTTCTGTCTCTATCACAGCAGGTGATGCAATGACGTGTGAGGTTCAGCACAGACCAGAAAAAAGAGCAGGGAAACCAGCCAGGGGAGAAAATGGATAAATTTATTTCCTGGCAGGGAACTCAGAAGGGCCTTAAGGAAACCAGAATACAGCAGGAAATCTGCAGGGAAAAGCAAAATAAATGCATGTGCTGAGTGTGGGAAAAACTTCACTTACAGATCAGGCCTTTCTCAACATCAGAGAATCCACACAGGGGAGAGGCCAAGTGAATGCAATGAGTGCGGGAAAACTTTCAGTCGCAGCTCGCACCTTATTGGGCATCAGAGAATCCACACACGGGAGAGATCCTATGAATGTACTGAGTGCGGGAAAACTTTCAGTCGCAGCTCACACCTTATTCGGCATCAGAGAATCCACACACAGGAGGGGTCCTATGAATGCAGTGAGTGCGGGAAAACCTTCAATCGCAGCTCTCACCTTATTCAGCATCAGAGAATCCACACGAGCAAGAAGCCCCGCGAAGGCTGTCAGCAGGCCTGCACAACTCGTAAAGTGGTGATGTAGAGAAATCTCTGTATTAACTATCTCTATAAATCTTTATAACGTTGCATTGTGTTATTTTGTATTAAGTATCTTTATCTTTATGACATTGCATCCGGCATGATGTTATTTTGTAATTCATATGACTTGGCATTGTGCCTCTCTATTTTCATACAACTTTGTATTAGATCCCTATATAGAAAATT
Source organism: Gopherus flavomarginatus (assembly GCF_025201925.1). NCBI lineage: Eukaryota > Metazoa > Chordata > Testudines > Testudinidae > Gopherus > Gopherus flavomarginatus. Next base: position 58,129,389 of record NC_066622.1, on the reverse strand, counting down.
GGTAGAAAACTTTGTATCAAATGTTATAGCCCCTAAGGATAGTATAGTTAAAGTAAAAGAAAACATGTGCCTTTTTGCTAGAAGTAGAATAAGATCTTCCCCTGCACTCTGTAATCAATTGCTCTATTGACTGAATGAGGTGTGAATGAGTGAGGCTTGGAAGACACCCACCTCCAGACAGCTACAACAGTTGAAGAGGGAATGGGAGCCAGAGCAAAGGACAATACAACTTGTCAAGTGGGCCCAATAAAGAAGAGCAGACATATTGATGGCCTCAGGGATTAGAAGCAAGCACCTTCTTTAGAAAACACCCTCTTTGAGCAGCATTGGGACAACACCCAGAGAAAAGCAGCACAAAGACCAACGGACGCAGACCCAGATTTTGAATCTGGTCTAGATTTGCCTAAGAGGGAAGCTGCTATAAATGCGAGGAGTCTTGCAGAAGGACCCCGGATCTCGTCTTGTCACCATCGGACCATCGATTTGGATCGGTAGAAGCCCGGCTCCACCCCTCCCCCATCTAACTCACCTGGCCAGTGCAGTTAAGGGGAGCAACTAGTTGGTAACAACAGCAAGACTGAGTGTGTTTATGTCTGTGTGTGTGCGTGAATGCATAACTGTGATATATATCTCATGTGCATATCATAGAGTATTAATTGATACCTGTATTACTAATAAATGTGGCATTTTGCCTTAATCCCCCTGAAAAGTTCCTGTACAGTACTTTCAGTAAAACAGCGAGGGCCACAATACTCCAAAGAAAACAGCTGAGGACCAAAACCCCCTGGCCCTGCGGAAACACCCCCCAGTCAGGACCTCCCAGCCTGGCGAGAACACCTCGCCCAGCCCTGCAGAAACAAACCCTCCTTCCCCAGTGCCGCCTCACCAAAACAGCTGTGGGTCAAAAAGGAAGGTTGGTGGTGGGGAGGTGTTAATTGATGTTAAATCAACCGGGGACTCCCAGCCAAAGAGATGGCTGGGAGCCCTCAGGGTCAAATTAAAGGGCCTGGGGCTCTGACGACTGGGGGAACCTGGAGCTTTTCAGGGCTGGGGCAGGGATTTAAAGGTCCCAGAGCTCCTGCTGCTGAGGGGAGCCTGAGCCCTTGAAATCCCAGCCTCACTCCATCCCCTGGAGCTGCCGCCAGGATTCAAAGGGCTCTGTGCTGCTTGCAGCCACAGGGATCCCTGAGCCCTTTAAATCTCAGCTGCTGCCGGGATTCAAAGGGCTCTGGGCTGCCCGTGGCGGTGGGGAGCCCTGAGATCTTTAAACCTCAGCTGCGGCCGGGAATCTCTGCGAGCAGCCCAGAGCCCTTTGAATCCCGGCCATGGCAGGCAGGCCGGCTTTAGGAAGTGCGGGACCCAATTTGAACATTTTTGGCGGGGCCCCGCAGGGATGATTGGGGAAAAAAAAGCCTTTCAGTTCTTAACAACCGGTTCCCTAAAAGAAGTTCTGCCACAGTATGTATTTTTTGTACCAGTAGGGTTACCATACGTCCGTATTTTCCTCCCAGATGGCGATTTAAGAACCAAAAAGCCTGACATGTCCGGGAAAGTACAGATGTATGTTAACCCTACCTAAAAGTTCTTTTTTAAAAAGATGGGTCTGAACTAGAAATGAGCTTTGCCACTCCCTTAGGGTGTGCTAGGGTGCACATGTGTGGGTCCCAGCTGCTCCCTGCCCATCTCATTGAAGCAGGTGTGCAGGGTTACTTCCCTCGGAACTGCAGGGCACCAGTGAACATGGGGCTGGCTGGAGGTGGGGGAGGGGGAGGATGCGAGATGTAGGGTCTGGCTGCAGGCGGGGTAAGGGGTGTGAGGCAGGCTGGAGACAAGAGGTGTGGGGTGGGCTGGCTGGCTTCAGGCAGGGCCACAGGGAGGGTGCGGCATGGGTTGGCAGGGCTGGAGACAAAGGAGTGTGGGACTGGCTGGCTTCAGGCAGCGGGGTGCGGCAGGGGTTGGCTGGAGATGGGCTGGTGCAGGGCTGAAGGCAAGGCAGGGGGTACGGGGTTGGCTGGAGACAGGGCAGGGGGTGCAGGGGTGGTGCGGGCAGGGCAGGCAGTATGGCAGGGGTTGGCTGGAGACAGGGCAGGGGCTGCAGGGCTGGTGCGGGGAGGGCAGGCATTGTGGCAGGGGCTGGCTGGAGACTGGGAAGTGGGTGCAGGGCTGGCTGGAGACAGGGGTTGGTGCAGGGCTGAAGGCAAGGCAGGTGGTGTGGGGCTGGCTGGAGATGGGCAGGCTGCAGGCAGGAACTGGTGCAAGCAGGGCAGGAGGTGCGGGGCTGGTGCGGGCAGCTGGTGCAGCAGGGGCTGGCTGGGGACGGGCTGGCTGCAGGCAGGGCAGGGGGTGCAGGTACAGGGGGTACAGCCCATCCTCTATGATTAGTGCCTCCTTCTCCTCCTCCTCCTCCTCCTCCCCCCTCTCCCACTAGGGTAGCAGCAGCACCCTGGGGCTTGGGGGCTATTTCTAGGACCCGGGGCGCCCCTGCTTCCACTTCCCCAGCTCTGTAAATAACCGCGGGAACCCTGGGGAAGCAGGCGGGGCACCAGTGGCTATTTAAAGGGCCGGGGAGGTAGAAGTAATCGGAGTCCTGGACTTTTTAAATAGTCCCCAGAGCCCCGCAGCCATATCCCAGGGCTCCAGCAGCAGGGCTCTAGTGGCAATTTAAAGGGCCTGGGGTTCCATCACCTGCTGGGAGCCCCAGGCCTTTTAAATTGCCCCCTGGGGAAACTGGGCCACCCTGGTACAGCGCACTGGCTTTTGCTGGTACTGGGGCTTGGGTGCGGGGTCCTCTTAGGAGCGAGGCCGATTCAAGGGAATTGGTTAAATTGGCCTAAAGCCGGCCCTGGTGGCTGGGATTTAAAGAGCTCTGAGCTCCCCGCCCGCCTGCCCAGAGCCCTATAAATCCTGGCCGCTGCTGAGATTTAAAGAGCTCTGGGCTCCCTGCGGCTGCGGGCAGCTCAGAACCTTTTGAATCCCGGCGGGGCCGAACTTTAAAGGGGTTTGGATTCCCCGCGGCTACGGGCAGCCCAGAGCCCTTTGATTCCCGGCTGCGGGAGGCACAGTGAGACTTCGCGGGCCGCCCGTTGCCCGTGGGCAGTATGTTGTGCAGGCCTGGCATGGAGGGGCAAAATAGGTAAGAAATTTCCGTGGCCTGTCACTAGCAAATAGTAGCCACCATGGATCCTGCCAGAGGTGGCTACATCTTAGCACTGTGGGAAGCAACCCTTCACAGAGGCCATTTGTCTTGTGGTTTGGGATACTTCTCAAGACATGCTTCACTCAGAGTGACCCCCTCATCCTGTGCCAGCTGGAGAAAAGAAAAGGGGCCAGCCAACTCTCCCACTACCAGCTGCGAACCACTGATCCCCAAAAAGGGGGAGGCCTCTGGCTTTGATGTGTATTAAATATCAGGCTGGTCTCTTTCTTTGGCAAATATCTAACAGAGCTAAAAGAGGGAACAAATGATCCTCAAAGGAGAGGGGAAAGACAATCACTGGGAAATTTAATCCCCTGCAACATTCAGAATGGAGAGCGACTCAGGGCAACAGCTTCCCCCGAAGGAAGAAGTTTTGGGGATTTAGAAACATAAGGAACAGCACAAAACTTGAGAGGATTGTTATTTGACATTTGATAATGACACAGAGGGAAAACCTGAGCTTTCAGATCAGTGTTCAGAAATGAAAGACAAAGGGTGGAAATCAGAGATTTTGGATCCATTTTCCAAATTATAGAGAGGAAGGTGGAAAATCAGAGGGATTTTATATCAGTTGTTGATAGGAGGTAAAATCTGAGTGTTTCACATGAATACTTGATAAATGAATAAAGAGGAAATGGGCAACATTTGCAAACATTTTGTGTTCAATAATCTGAGAAAAGGTGTAAATCTGAGATTTTCTTATTATTTTATAATTAGAGACAGGAAAATCTCAGGGCATATTCAATTAGAAACAGACAACTAGAGAGAAGTGGGGCAAATGTTTAGTTATTTTATTTGAATCTTTGAGATTTGCAAAGAAATTGTGTCACAAACTGCATATTTGATAACATGAGAGGAAAACACCAAGATCTGAGGGGAGAGAGTCACTTTCCTGTCAGGGCTCAGTGCTCCCTCCCCCTCCCCCTCCAGGGGCTCTCACTCACTGGGGGCTCCAGGCGGGGCTGGTGCGGTCAGAGCCTGGGGCTGCCTAAGGGGCAGGTCCCAGCTGGAGAAAGCCCCCCCCCCGGCCAGGATAGGAATGTGCTACTGGTAGCAGCCTCTGGCTGGACCCTCTCAATGGGGGACACTTGCTCCCCCTCCCCTTCCTGTCCCTTCCCACGCCCTGTTGCCAGCAGAGAGTGGCCCCCCCAGCCCAGCCCAGAGGTGTCCCTGTCTCAGGCCCCCCCCAGCCTCTGCCCAGTTCAAAAATCACTCGGGGGAACCATTTCCACCTACACAAGGAAAATCACTGCAGGTGAAAATGGGGTGAAACACCCCAAACCTGAGATCTGAACTGGCCATTGGCAAAGGGGAGAGAAAATGGGGCACAATGGGGGGAGGGGAACAGGGAACTTCTCAGGGGTTTGAGGGAAGGGGGTGTCAGCCTGGATGTGGCTTGTTGCTCTCTAGGGAGAAAGGGGGCAGGACAGGAGAGGAAGGGAGTCTACACGGAGGGGGCAGTGGTAATTCCGAGGGGATCTCAGCCCTCCCTTTTTCTCCCCGCTCCTCAGGGGTCACCTGCTCTTCTCCCCTCGCCCCCCGGCCATGTCCCGGCTGCACAGACATTTTCCATCCATCCCTTTCCCAGGTCTCCCCCCTCCGCAGCCCCCGCCCGACCCCACGCAGGGGCTGCTAGGTGTAATGCATGTTCAGTAGTGATTTCTCCTCTACTAATGCTGGGGTGTCCTTCTCCTATAGGTTAGTCTACTAATGATCTCATCTTGGTGCCATGTGTGTCAGTTCATTGCCATGGCACTCGTGTGCTTAGACGTCTGAGGATGCTCTATAGAAATGCTACTTGAGTGAGGTGATCCACAGGGAGTAGCTCAAAGCTTCAAAGTGCCTGGCCAGGGGCAGGACATTGGCACAGCAAGGGCGGGGTGTGGCAGTGACATCACAAAGGCCTTTTGCAGGACCTCACACTATTGGTCAAAGACTATTGGTGAGCAGGTGGTGAACTCACAAAGAGATCCTGACATCAGTCAGGGGTCAGGGGCTAGGGAAACCTCAGAGACCCCTGTGGCTTTGCTTCAGCAAGTCTCCTTCTCCAGGTCTCTGTCTGAGGACTGAGAGAGTATTCGGGTTCACGGACGTGAGCGCCAGGAGAAACCTCTTTTCAGTTTTCTCCTTCCCTTGTAGTGATTTTACTAGAAAACAGCCGTCCCTGTTTAGAAGGTAAGAGCCTCCTGGAGGTGTGAAACCTGTTCAGTCTGATCCATTTGGTGAGAGTTGAATTCTAGGCATGGAAAACATGAGCTTAAGGAGGCAGAATTTTATTCCGCACCTGGGATTTTGTCCCTTAGAATCATGGGGACATTAGGGTTTGTCCTTTGTGTTTCACCTTTTCCTCCATCCACCTGTCCCTCCCTCCTTTCTCTTCATCTCTTCTTTTGTCCTTTCTCCTGTTCCCCTCCCAATACCGGGACGAGTGTGTGCGTGTGTGTTGCGGGGGAGTGCTCTGCAGCTCTCACTGTGGGAGTTCCACCCAAAAATGTGAGGCTGAAATACTGCTCAGGCAGTCAGGGCTGGATTAACCTTTTGTTGGCCCTGGCACCAAACATATTTGTGGGCCCCAGTGTAGTCACTGTGGGCTCCGAGTGTGGGCCTGGTGGGGCAGTGCCATTGGTGCCTTCATATACCCGGTACTGAACCTCAGAGACATTTTTCATTTTGATCACACACCTCTCCATGACTATATGCATTGCCATACACAGCTCCCTCAGCCCGCGGGTTTTCTTATTGAGCTGTACACCCATGTGGGTTTACCAGTGTCCACAGTGAGCAGAACTTTCATAGTGACCAAGGAAACTCCCCACAGATTTATCTCTTTCCTCATTCAGACCTTCTCTAGCCATGTCTCCAGTACCCCCCCATGTCACCAGTCACTGCATGTGGTCCTAGTCTCAGCTCAAAGTCCTAAAGCCAGCAGACACCTGATCAGTTCTGACAGATCCCTCCCTCAGCCCCCATCCTGCCATGTGAGCAAGCCACCTGCAAACACCATTTCCCCAAAGTGAGGACTTAGCCCTTGGGAATCTGAAGACACCAGCGTCTCTCCCTCTGCTCCCATCTACATGCTAGTCTGCTACCTGGTCACCACCACCTCTCCCCATACTTGTTTCCTTTCTACTTTGGACATGCTCCCAACCAGCTGGAAGCTCCCTCTGCAAGCCTGACCTGCTCCCGCCTTCCCTGCTCCCCCGACATTCCTTTCCTACTGGTGAACTCTGTTCCTTCAGGTTAACTCCAGTGTCTTTAGGTGCTCTAGCTTAATGGCCCCAGGAGTCATAGAGCCACTTGTAGTTTCTCTAGCTACAGCCATAGGGCAACTGCCAGAGGCCAGCCTTAGACAGCTGCAGCTACTAGCCGCAGGAGCTGAGGCAATGCCAAGGCTGAGCATGCTTGAACCTTGCAAGGGAAGCACTAGGGACTCTAAATCCTCAGCACTGGCCCTAGGCAGCTGCCGACTCTGGAGTTAGGCACTTTCCTCCTCTAGGTTCCTGCATGGTTACAGAACTGCAGTAAAGTGGAACACTTATCAGCTTCTGTGATTGGAAGATGTCTGGATCCATCTAATAAGACTGTCCTACATAAATGAGGAAAGTTGAGGTGCCTTTATTATTCTTTTGTTCCATTCTTTGTTTCTATGGGGAATTTGCCAGTGCAATATCACTGTCTTCCTTTTAAACAAACAAAACTAAAAAAAAAAGTGTAATGGCTGTTGAAAATAGCAATTCCAGCCCTCGTTAGCACTGTGAAGACCCCAACGTTTGTTGCTCAATTTACTCCTACTTTTTCTACAGTAAATGACAGTGGATCAGCATATTTGATTTTGGAGAAATGAAGTAACAGCTGCCCAAATTGAGCTTGAGCACTCCTGATTTTGAGGTGTTCAGATCTGGAAGGCAGGGGCTAGATTCCCTTTATGAATATTAGATACATCTGGAAAGGAAAAGTCAATTTCTACTTTCATGGCTCAGAAGTGGAAATCTTCCTGTCCTGTATCTGAAGCTGTCCAGGTCCAGTAGAGCCTCCCCTTCTTTTACTTACCATTTTACCTTCTGGTGGGATCCACATACCTCCCTTGCCCAGCTTCAGATAGAGAGGGGCCCTGTCCAGTTAGTCCACCCAGTTCCATCTTTGGGGGCTGCCAGACGGGGTCACACCAGCATCCCTAAGCCTGTCTGGGGAAGTCTTCGGAGGGTGCTACCTGGGCCAACGCCTTCTACCTCTTGGTCACACCTCTTCCCTATTCACAGGTGGCACCCCGCCCCCCAGTCACAGCAAGCTGCAGCGCCTGGAGTCTCACAGCTTCCCCCCTCCCTTTCTTGTTGATAGCAGCCAAGGGAATGCTGGGAAATGTTCCTTCTCTGCTCCAAGGCAGGGAGCTGGTCAAGGAACTACAACTCCCAGGGCCCTATGGGGTCTCAGCTCCCCTACTGAATCCAGGCTGCTCTGAGGCTCCCTTTCTGCAAAGGGGAGGAAGTTACTGTTACAGGTCCCTTCAGAGCTTGGGCCTAGCACTATGGCACCATGTCAAATCCAGTACTGCTCCCAACTCTATCCAGCTCTGCTGCTGGCAGGATCCCTTCCCATTCTTTTTGTTTCCTGTCTCCCCTCCAAGGAGAAGCTCTGCATTGTTCCTGTGTGGGGAATTGAACCAAAGCTGTCTGGGTGAAAACCAAGAATCCTAACCACTAGACCACATGGGACTTCCATAACACGTTTACATGTTCATATTCAATAACACAATTAAACATAGCCATTCAAAGTAGCCATTTAAAAGAAGCCATTCAAAAAACTTCAAAAACAGACTTCAAAGAGAAATTGCAGAGTTACAACTGATCTGCAAACTTAACACCATTAATTTGAGCTTGAAGAGGGACTGGGGGTGACTGGCTCACTACAAAAGCAATTTTCCCTCTCTTGGTATTGACACCTCCCTGTCAATTACTTGGAGAGAGCCACATCCACCCTGACTGAATTAGCCTTCAACACTGGTTCTCCCCTTGTATGGTAACTCCCTTTCCATCATGTTCCAATATATATTTATGCCTCTATCTGCAATTTTCACTCCATGCATCTGAAGAAGAGGGCTTTTTACCCACGAATGCTTGTGTCCAAATAAATCTATTAGTTCTTAAGGTGTCACCGGACTCCTCGTTGTTTTTGTGAAATAAAAGCAAAATGCACTCTAAACTGATCTTAACCCTTTCAATGCCCTAACAAACTTAGATGCTTCTCAAAACAGGCCGGCTCGTTGCTTTTCAGCCAGGCTCTCCCCTTTCGTCATCGCTTCAGTTGCTTGGAGTGGGGTTGTCTGTAGATGTAGGTGGACGAGAGAGACAAAGCATGGCAAATGTCTCTGCTTTTATCATGTCCTTTCTTCCCTCTTGGCTTTGCTCCCCCTTCAGAGTCAGGTGAGCATCACTGCGTCTCTCCAAGCAAGTCTGAGCAATTCCCCTGGGGTGTCCTCTTGCAGGTAAGTGATTGCACTGTAGCTCCCTTGCTGAACAATGGCTGTTGATGGGTTGTTTGACACCCTGTCCGGGTGTTGGTTACTTTCCTTGCTGTTGTCACTGGGGAGCTAATATTTGGCTGACTCCCCCACCTTACAGCATAGTGATAACCACACTGCACAATTCTCATAACTTCATATGCATGAATGGTAAACATCTATGGGTAGAGAAATGACTTTCAGCAGATCATATCCTTTCCCCTGATACCTTACAAGGCATGCTCTGTATATAAGATCACGATTATATGAAAATGAGGAATATGGGGGTTATAGCACACTCCCCCAAAGGTACAGAATGTCACACTGAGATTCTATTTTCATTTGTTATGTAACAGCATTAAAGAGATCCAGTGACTGACCAATGGCATTTTCAAGTGCTAAAATAGCAAGCGCTGTTGGTCTCTCATTGGCCATCAGCGACTGAAGATACGGTGTAATGAGCCAGAGCTTCAAGGCGAGGGTGGCTCTGTCCACTGCCTTCCGTTGCGCTGCTGGGCACCAAGTCCCTTGCAGTCAATACGTGAAGCTGGGAGAAGAGAGTGGGGTGGCAAGCGGTGGTAGAACTTTTGCCACCAGGGTCTAGCTGTCTAACTTCCTCTTCGTACTGCTGGGCCCCCGTTGCCTTCAGGTAACACAGGAACTAAGGCAGGAATAGGGTGAGGAAGCAAGTAAAGCCGAGCAAGGAAGGCAAAAGTTAATCTTATCTTCATGGGCAGCTCGCAATGACGTCCTTTTTCTGTGCCACAGCTGACAACAACATCCCAGACAGAAAAGTAACAGGCCAAAAAGAAACCTAGCAGCTGCTGAAAAAGTTCAGTTGGGAGCGTGCTAGACTAAAAGGCACTTCTATCCTCCTTTATGCATGGGCGGGATGTTTTCTGAGAGTGCAGCAGTTCATTTCACTGCCACGAGTCCCTCATTTCAGGCTATGCAGCAGGAAAAGACAGCATGGGCTTCTGCACCGAGTTGGCCCACCTGACCTTGCATTCTTCTCTTGCTCTTTGTCAGCAAGGAGAAGAAAAAGAAGCTCTCCCTCAAGCTGGAGTCACACGGGCGAGGTAAGGACGACTTCCTGAGTGCTGGCTCCAGTCCTCTGCCCTGCCAGCTGACCTATCGAGGGGCTACCACCACATTCTCTAGATTTGTCCATCAGTCTGTGCCAGAGTGAGCAACAACCCAGTAGGTGGAGTTTCTGTAGTGTAGTGGTTATCACATTTGCCTAACACGCAAAAGGTCCCTGGTTAAAACCAGGTAGAAACATGCTGGCTTCCTTTTCCCAGATCCCCTTGTTGTTCAGAAACGGCACTCCTCCTATTGGCCTGTCCCTGGGATAACTCCAACCCCTGCATGACAGAGGATGCTGACAGCAGTGGAGAAAGCACCTTGGTGTCAGGCTGGAGAACCTAGAGTAGTTAGGCCAGGCACCATTTGGAGGCATGTGGCTTGGCCCCCTCTGCTGTTAGAGGTTGGCTTATAGAGGCTCTCACTTCCTGCTGGGCTCCTTTGCGTGACTGGCCAAAGGAGGAAGTGAGGCAAGAATGGGGCAATAGAGGAAAGTTGAGCTGAGGAAGGCAGGGAAAAAGCTGTGCGGCTAAGTGGGGTTAGTAGAGCACCACCTTTCATTCTGCAACGCCTGGGGAGGTGTGGTTGGCTGCTGGGAGGTCGAATCCTGTGCCTGCCTCTTGGCTTCCCAGGAGTGGCTACTTGCAGCCCAGGAGAAGAAGGGAGGTTCTGGGTGAAAGGAAAACAAACAAAGCTGAGTCCAAGTGGAGAATGGCGGCTCCTTTATGGCCAACCTGGGGGCATGACTGATGGTTTTAGAGGTGGAGGCTGGGCTGGCTGTGAGCAACTGGGATCCAGGAAACCCCCACCTGCCCTTCTGAGGGCTGAACCCATGGAGGTGCGGTTGGCTGCTGGGAGACAGACCCCTGTGGCTGCCTGTTGGCATCCCAGGGATGGCTACTTGCAGCCCAGGAGAAGCGGGGTCCTGGGGAAAAGGAAAAGCAGCAATGGTGAGGCTGAGTGGGCTCCTTTCTGGCCGAGATGGTGGACTGTGGTGAGTCTGGGAGTTGTCTGTAAGCCATAAGTGGACGTATTGCAGTGAAAACTGCTGCTCCATTCTGGCCGACCTGGGGGCGCCATGGATGACTTGGGAGTCGGGGCAGGGTGCTGGCTGTGAGCAAATGGGATCCAGGAAGCCCCAGCCTGCCCCTCCAGGGGCCGAGTCTTCTTCTCTCCTGCCATGGGGAGCCCGACCTTAAGCCTGCCCAGCATGTGCAGCAGCTCGAGCATTAAGCCTTCCTGTGTGCATAACTGAACTACGCCCAAGTGTAATAAGGTGTAAAGTTTAGATTGTGAATTTATCTTTAATTTCCATGGTAATTTACTTTGAGATTTTATTCCTACCACTTATAATCCTTAAAACTCCATCTTTCTGTAGTTAATAAATCTGTTTTATGCTCTACTTAAACTGGTGTATTTTGCTTGAAGTTCTTGGGAAATCTCAGCTCCGTTACAAGGCTGGTTCATGTACTATTCACAGTGAGGGAGGGGTGGACCCTGTGTAATAAACTCACACTGATCAGGTTTCTGATTAAAGCAAGATGGTATGATCCAGGGGTGCAAGGCTTCAGAGCTGTAGGGGGGGCGACTTTCTATCATTAGTGTTATGAGTGGCTGCAGATGCATTCATGTAATTCAGTTGGCTGTGTCCCTACCTACGGATGTCTGTGTAAGTGCAATATCTGCCAGAGATTCACAGCTTGTCTAAGCATCACATGTGTGAGAGGGAGCCCAGGTGGTGGGACAAAGGGCTCAGGGGTCCCACTGTTCAGTTGCATCCCATAGATCCCATCACAGACTTTCAACAACCACAGCGGGTGCTCACTGAGACAGAGAGAGAGATGCCAAAATAGTGATCTCCAGTGCCAGCAGACATCAAACTATCAGAAATTCTGTGAACAGAGAGACCCTGCTAGTGGAAAATGGCTTGTGAGGTATAATTAGAAAATGCATAACCTACTGAATATTATCCTCCTGTTAAAATGTGTACTAACACTGTATGTGAAATTGTGAGATTTTACAGTATGATATTACTGAAAAAGTTACAGTTCTGGGGAACACCCACAGACCAGTTCCTCAGAGACAGCAAGGCAAACAGCTGGTCAAACAGCCATTCTCCTGCAGGGGGAGGGTGTGAAGACATTAAGGGCTGGTCTACACTACGGGGGGAAATCGATCTTAGATACGCAAATTCAGCTACGTGAATAACGTAACTGAAGTCGAATATCTAAGATCGGATTACTCACCCATCCTCACCGCGCGGGATCGATGTCCGTGGCTCCCCCTGTCAAATCAGCAACTCCGTTGGCGTTGGGGTTGTTCCGGAATCGATATAAGCGCGCTCGGGGATCGATATATGGCGTTTAGATGAGACGCGACATATCGATCCCTGAGCAATCGATTTTAACCCACCGATACTGTGGGTAGTCTAGATTTAGCCTTACATTCCATCACAGGGACCTATTGAGGCTGTTGTGGAAAACGACCACAGGATTAATATTTGAATCAGCTCAGCCTGAGGCTCTTTTCTTGGTTACAAGCACGCAGGGGGCGACAGCTATTGGAATACTGTTCCAGAACTAAAAATCACACAAGCCTTTTACAGCTTAAAACCACAAACAATAACACATACGTTGCACGTTAATTTCCTTATTTGGAATATATTGCAAAATATGATGCAGGTGAAAAGCAAGCTGAACAATCAGTTTTCTATATTTGGCCTTTCCTGTTATTTTGATTACACCTGGTGATATGGGAGCAAGACTCTCCATGTCTCAAGAAATGTCACTACCAACCTAGGCCATTTTCACATGCTGGGGTGCAATCCAGATCAGCGAGGAGTTGTGTCATCTGTAATCCTGGGTGAGATTCAGTGTTTTGCTGCTGGAGCTCCCCTGTCTGGATATCCCAGCCAGCGTTCAAGGACGCACTGAGTGTCTGTATGATAAGTAACCCTGGACTGGCAGCTCTGACTCCAGCCACCTGCTTGTTACACCCCAAGCACATTCTGGTTTGGGTAGAGAAAGCTCACGGTTTGAGAGAAGGCTGGGGGTAGGAAGCTTCTGTTCATTATGCTGGACCTAACCCCAGTTTTACTTGAGTAAAGAGGAGATATTTGACATTGTGTGATGCTGCTCCTGTGCTCTGTTCCCAAAGTGTTCTGCAGCAGAGGAGGGTCTCTGGTAGTATGTATGTTACTGGCCTATTGGGGTGATGCTGAAACAGGACAGGGTACAGATGGCATTGTGGGGGTGGCATGAACCTTCACTCTTCATTTCCCCTTCCAAGAACAGAAGGGACAGGAATCCTTACCCAGCAAGACTATCGTCTCATAGTTCCCCTGCATGACATCTCTGTAGAGGGCTCTCTGAGTGGGGTCCAGTATAGTCCCCTCTTCCCTGGAGAAATACACAGCCACCTCCTCGAAGATCAAGGGCCCCTGAAAGAGCAGGAGTCCAATACTCAGTTCCTGCTGACCCACTCACAACCCCACTATTCACGGAACAGCGGCACCAGGGAAATGGAAGCTCCGGGAGGCACATGTTAACAGAGTCCCACCCCACCTTGCTTACAGCAGCCAGGAGGAATCAGAGGGTAGAAAGAGAGAACCTTTGTGTCTCCCATCTGACAGACAGAAGCAGGGTCTTCACATTTATCACATAGCTACTAGCCAGAGCTTAATATAGGAGATGGGGCTGTCTCTGGACCCTGATAGTGGCTCCCTGGTAGAAATCCAAGCTCTCTCCAAATAAAATCTATGGAAGAAAGGGGAAGTCAATCATAAAGAATAGAAGTTAGAAGGTCAGAATTGTAGTGCCCATTAACAAAGGTTTAGAGAAAATAGAGCCTATCAAACTAACGGGATATCCTTATTGGATGAGATCAAAAGTTTGGTTGCAGCTAATAGTATTGATGTAATATACCTAAACTTCCGTAAGGGACATGACTTGATTAGCACAATATTTTTACTAAAAAAAACTAGAATGATACAAAATAAACACGGCATCCATTAAATAGATTAAAAACTCTGATAGTAAATGGGGAACCATGATCGAGTGGATTTCTTTCTAGCAGGTTCCTGCAGGTATAGGTTCTTGGCCCTGTGCTATTTAACATTCTTATCCATGACTTAGAAGAGAGTACAAAATCATCACTGATAAAGTTCACAGTTGCCACAAAGATTGGGGTTGGTGGTAATTAATGAAATGTCAGTAGATTCAGGCTCCATCACTGAGAGTATGGGAAGTTGTCTCAGCCCTGGCTGGAGGGTTATTTCCTGTTCCACAAAGAGGGGAAGTTCCATTCCCAACTCCTGTGCCTTGAAATTAGGACCTATCTGACACTACACCCCCATATTCATCATAGTGGTATGATTATAATATGATTAGGACATAATTATGATCTATTTTGTAGAAGATGCATCATGTGTGGTGTCACTGGAAAAGTTCTGATTTGCTGAATATGATTATCCTATTTGTGTGCACATATCATGTTCGTATCTGAAGTTATGGATATTGACTCTGGATCTGTATTTCAAATGTGCTTACTCTGGGTAACACCTACAATGAGCCTTTCAGGTACAACAATGAAGAAGCCAGACAGTGCTGATGGCTCAACAAAGACAATGGACTGTGGAAGAGCTTAGCCTTCCTGTGAATGTTTCAGCCAGCCTATGAGTCATGGCTACTATGACTCAGCAGGGCCTGTGACCAGTCCACATGACACTAAACTCCATTTTAGTACCTGTATTTTTCCACAAACTGGACTAGGAAATGAGTTTGGAACAAAAGGTTCCCACCATATGGAAAAGCTACATAAGGTGGGGTGTGACACCATCTCTTGGCCTCATTCTCCACACAAGAGAACTTCTGGAAACACCTGAGAAACAAAAACGGATGTGGGGGAAGTGCTGCTCCCAGGATCAAGAGATTTCTAGCTTGTGTATGGAAACTTGAGGGACTGCTTGTACCATCAGTCAGGGTGAGAAATTGCTAATTCAAATTCTATCCATCTAGTATGTTAGGCTTAGTCTGAGTTTTGGTTATTTGCTAAATAATCTGCTTTGATCTGTTTGTTATCACTTATAATCACTTAATCTATCTTTCTGCAGTTAATAAACTTGTTTGATGCTTTATCTTAACCAGCGTATTTTGAGTGAAGTGTCTGGGGAAAATCTCAGCTTGTTGTGCACATCTGTCCCTTATCGAGGGGAAGGGGAACTACATGAATGAGCTTGCATTATAGAGATCCCTGTACACTATAAGATGGTATCATTCTGGATTTATACTACAGCAAGTGTGCAAGGTTGGGGAGTGGGAAATTGGCTCTTGTCTTCTATCTGTCCTTGAGTGGCTTAGGTAACGCACTCAGGTAGCTTAGTTGGCTGCATGGCGCCACCTGCTGTTGTGTTGGGTGATAACAGGCCCTGGAGAGGCTGGCGAAATCTCCAGCAAAGCAGTGTGAGAAGGGCCAGCCCAGCGTGAGCGTTAGAGGACACAGCAGTTCCCAGAACCTCCACAAACTGCCTCCTGGGGGTGACAACCCATCACGCCCTACACTACACACGTCTCAGCAGGTTTGTCACATGCTGTCCCCTCCCTTTCTCCACCCGAGATATTTCCTGCTTCCCACCACCTCTAGCAATTCCCACCCTCTTATGCATTTACTGCTGCTCAACCTGCAAGCAGAGCCCACCACCCTGATAATCTCTTACCTGAGCCAGCTCCATTGCAGCCATTTCCTTGCCCCTGGGAGGACGAGATGATCTGCAGCGAAACATGGATATTATTCTCTGGCCTGCCGGGGTGAAAAGGGCAAGGTGTGAGAATTCAGACTAGGCTTTTGTCCATTCCCCAAGCCGATTCCCCCCAGCTTTTCCCCTGCTAATGCACATTCTAGGTTCTAGCACACTGTGACGCACAGAGTGACCTTATTCCAGTACAGGCCTAGCCCCCTCCCACCAGGGTGTAACCCTCTAACACATGGGGAAACCCTCCCAGTAACAGTCTCTCTCTTACACATATCAAGTTTGCGGACAACACCAAGCTGGGAGGGGTTGTAAGTGCTTTGGAGGATTGGATTAAAATTCAAAATGATCTGGACAAACGGGAGAAATGATCTGAAGTAAATAGGATCAAATTCAGTAGAGACAAGTGCAAAGTACTCCACGTTGGAAGGAACAATCGGAGGCCAGAGAAGAGCAGAAGCAAAGGAGTCACTTTGGGGGATTCTCCCTGTCTTTGTCCCCAAGGCAGCTGTCTCAGGTTTACAAAGGTGTTTCATGTTCCAGCCTTTATACAGTCTCTCCTGGGAGTGCCCCTTTCATGGACTGGGCCTAGTTTTAGTTTTTGGTAGTTAACAGTCTTGGTTTATTGTTCATCTAACCAGTATGTGTGGATTGAAGTGTGTTGGAAACTCTGTTTGGGATAACAAGCTGGTGCATGTCATTTTTCGCTGATGAAATGACAGACTTCATATGAGCTTGGGTCGTTCAGTAGCTTGCTGGACAGTGCAAGATGCACATTTCTGGGGGAAAGTTGGGCACTTGAGAATTTGCTGGTTTTCTCCTGAGGTGTAATTCATGAGTGGCTGTCTAGCAGCACTCAATACTGTGTAGCTGGGAGTGAGTTACATGCTGGAGACTGTGTGTTAATTGGCCAAAAGGGGCTGTTCTCGCGGGAAAACAGTGGAAAAGGCACCCCATGCTAGAGGACTGAGGGGACAGCTATTTAACAGTCCAGATTGTACTCGACCTGGCTCAGGGTATCCAGCAAATGCCAGGGTGAGGGGATGAAGAGATAGCCCCTTATCTCTCCCAGCATATCCATCACCCCCCTACTAGCCACTGACTGATAGAGGAGATGGAGCCCCTGGCAGGGTCCAGGGAGAGCTCGCTGGTAGGATGCCCAACACCCTCCTCATTGTGAGGAGCGGGATATGAAGGGAGAGGCAGCTCCAATAAGCCTGACTCATGCGTGTCCAATTTATATCTCACAGCAGCTGATGGTTAATGAGGTCAGGCTCCAGCACTAGGAGTCTGGTCAGTTTGACTAGCTCCATGTAGGTGGGTTATTTTCTCTCTTCACAAATTAGGGCATTTCCACCTCCAAACCTCCTGGGTCTGTTCCTAGAATCTAGGCCACTTAGTAAATAACTCCCAGCAGGCCTGCCACACCCTGGCCTCCTCCTTTCCCCACGCTGTGAATTTCCTGCCCCGCTCCAACCTCCAAACCAGACTCTGCAAACCTTCCCACCTCTGGTGTATTTGCTCTCCCTTTCCTCCAGCAGGAGCCCACCAGCAACCCCCCGATAATCTGTACGTGGACTGACTCCACTGCAGCCATTTCTCTTCCCTGTCCCACGCCAGGCTGGGATGAGCTTGAGCAAAACATTCTGCAGCCTGTCTGGGGGAGAAGGGCAGTTGTGGGCGTTTCACAACCGGTTTTAGTTAATTTCACATCACAATTCCCCCAGGCCCTTTCCCTGCAGACAGACACCCTAGATTCTGTCATGCTGGGAAATGCTCAATCTGTTTATTACAATTTACACTTGGCCCCTTCTGCTAGGCTAAGTCCACAGACATATTTTTAACGTCCCTTCTCTCTTCCCTCACCCCTTCTCTGAACACAAGGCTAGAAAAGAGCAGAACCAAAGGAGTCACTGTGGGGGATTCCCTCAGACACTGACCCCACGGCAGCCACACCCCAGCAGGGGGAATATGGAGTCAGGAACTGGCTTTTGCTCTGTCTGATCCTTGTTTTGTTCACTGGAAAGTGCTTCTGCCCCAGGATGCAGCAATACATGTGTCTGGGTGGACTAGAGAGCTGGAAATCTCTCCCCCACATTCATTTCTCCCACTGCCCCTTTCAGTCTCTCCTTCCCCTGTCCTCTCTCCCTGCCCCTCTGGCTGGGACAGTCCCATTCCTGGGGGCTTTGCTCTCCCATGGCTGGATTTCCTCCTGGCAACCGCTAATGGGAGGAGAAATGAGGTGGTGTTGTTTGTGCAGAGTCACTTTCTTGCCAGACCCTAGGACATTCCCTGAGGTCTTTCAGTTACCTGGAGACACTGGCTCAGAATTTAGTAGTAACAGGGCCCAGGACTGCCCTAGGGGGCTAGGACCAGCTGCAGAAAGTCATTGGCTGGGCCAGGCAGTGAAGAAGCTTTAATTAAGGTCACTTCCCAGCACAGAGCCCCACTGGGGGAGCAGCAGCTGCCAAGCCTGGTCTCCCAGATCACAATGGAGGCTGCAGCATCTGACCCAGGAAGCTGAACCCCAATAAACTGAGCAGAGAGGGACAGAGTGTTTCAGCAGCTTCCCTCCTTTAGCTCTCTGGGGAGAGCAGCTAATGGGAGCCCCTCCTCACAGGGAGAATGGCTGATCTCATTTGACCCACTGTCCATCTGGAATCACTCCTTTTCTTTCCATACAGTGACTCTGGATTAACAACGGTCTCAATGACACCGGATTTCAGAAAGAATGAGTTCAGAACGCTGTGGAAAAGACCATCGTGTGGCAGTGCTGGCTCCCTTCCCACCTCCCTCACCCCCGCAGATCTAGGACAAGGACTGGGGCAAAAAATTTCCAAACGTAACCAAAAGTTCCTGCAGTTTTCAAAAGAGGAGAAAAGTAAATTCTGTGATTTCACAGTAACAGTGTTTGCTAAGTGGACAGAAAGTTATCACAGTGACAGGGCACGTGACTGGGGAATGGACTTGGTGACCTGGTGACTAGGAGCCAGGACTCTGGTACAAGTTGACCAGAGAGAAGGATCATGGTTAGCAGCATCCCCCAGACACCCCCTAGTACCCAGAGCCCAGACCCCCCAGCCAGGGGCCCCAGACACCCCCCAGCCAGGATCCCATCAGATATTCCCTGGGACGCAGCCCCCAGAGTCCCTGGCCAGGGACCCCAGATATCCCTCAAAGCCCCACCGGCCAGAGAACCCCCACCACACCATGATTGCCAGGTTGGGAATCCCAAAGGGTTCCCCCCACCAAGAGCCCCCAGCAACCAGGGACCCCCTCAAGGGACCCCCCCCCACTGGGAACTCAGTCCCTCACTGCCTGCCCAGGAACTTCCCAACCCTCCAGAACGATCTACCCTGACATTTGCCTGGGACCCCCTCCTCTGCCCAGTGTGACCCCCTGATGCTTTAGAGTGCGACTCATCACTCTGCTTCCCTGGCATGCCCTCACCTAGTGCCAGGGATCCCCTCCCCCAGCTCTGTGCACTGGGCATGGCAACAAAACCAGGATGCAGCGGGGGAAGCACAGACAGAGCCCCTGGCACAGAACCAGGCTCCCTCTAACCCTCTGTCCCGCCTCCCCAAGAGACACCCACCCCCAATGTTCTGCAGCCACCAGGTCCCCAGCGATACCCACCTCCAGGACCCATAGCCTCAGGGATGGGCACATCAGAACCACCACCCCCGAAAACCCCAAACCTCCACAACCCACCAACCTGACTAGGGTACCCCCTGCCCAGCCACCCAGAGGCCTCCCCCTACCACAATGCCCCTTCAGCTGCAATCTCCCCACACAGACACCTTCCCTGACCCTGCAAGTGTTACCTCACAGAGTGGGAGAAGTGGCTAGAAAGTTAAGACCACCTCCTGCTGGCCAGTCACACAGGCACAGGGAGCCTGGGGAGTGCTTCTTTAACAGGAGAATGGAAGGCCTGGAGGGCAAGAAAGATCCACGGGCTGTCACTAGCAAATAATGGCCACCATGGATCCACCCCAGAGGCGGCTGCATCTTAGCACATTGGGAAAAAACCCATCATATTCAATTAGAAATAAAACAACTAGAGAGAAGTGGGGCAAATGTTTGAGGTTTTTTATATCAATCTTTGAGACACGCAGAGAGAACCCTGTCACAAACGACATTTGAAAACATGAGAGAAAACTACCAAGATCGGAGGGGATTTGATGTTGCTATTAAATAACTAGTGGAAAAGGGGGACTGTTGGACTGGATTTTATATGACTGTCCAATACATAAACAGAATGTGATGGTCCCCCCCGGCCAAGGGGCAACCATTCACGTGAGCAGCTCAGAGCCCTTTGAGGAGCTGATTTAAGGGCGTGGGGGAGCTGGAAGGCTCCCTGGACAATGGAAGGGGGCCGCAGGGGAATTGGGAAATGGGGTCTGAGCAGTCTCCATGGGGGATGTGCTCCTCCCTTACCTTCCCTGCTCTGGTAGAGAACGGGAACCTCATCCCATCCCACTCCAGTGGGAGCCATGTTCTGGGGAATGACCCAGGGCAACCATTTCCCACCCAAACAAGGACAAATCGCTGCAGATAAAATGGGTGGGAAAATCCACCCCCCATCGGAGAGATTTTAAATTGACATTTGAGAAGTATGGAGAGATAAGGGAAAATCAGAGGCAATTAGAGAGCTGATCATTGGGGGGGGGTGGGAGGAGAATCTCCCTGGATTTTGTAGGCACGTGTGATAATGAGAGAGAAAAGGGGAAATCTTGAGAGAATGTGTGTGTGGGAGGAAGTGGCAAAAACAGGGACAGGATGAAGTTAACTCACCTCCCTCCCACCCCGGGAATGTCCTGGCTGCACAGAGACAGATCTACCCCCCCACCCCAGTGACCTCCCCCCCTGCAACTCCGGCTTCTCCTCCCCCCTCGACACCTCCGCCCTCACACCAAAGGGGGGGGCTCTGCCAGCGCCTTCCCCTGAGCTCAACTCCTGCTCCTCCCCCCAGCCCGGATTGTGCCCTTCAGCCCCCCACGAACCCTGCTTCCAGCTGCCTGACCCCCCCACCCATCAATTTCCTGCTCTGCGCCTGCCACTCCCACGCTCCCTGTTACTCCCCCGCCCCGCTCCAGCCCCGCCCCCAGCGCCCGGCGGAAAGTTACGGCTGGTCCGGGCAGGGGGAAGGGCAGCGGCTTCAGCGGCTGTTACTGGGCATGTGCAGTGCCCGGGAGTAGCAAATTCCTATGGGGAGGGATTTAATACACCGCCCCCCCCCGCCTGGCCCGGGGTCCGCCCCTCCCCCCCACAAGACGGCCAGGCCCCGGCCCCCCCATCCCAGCGGGGTGGGCGGGCGGATCCTCCTGCAGCTCCACTGGGGCCGAGGCGCATTCAAGGCTTCTCCCAGGCTCCCTGGGGCAGAGTCACTTTCCTGCCCCCCAGCGCGTGTCATTCCCCGGGGGGTCCGGGTCACAATGTCCCACCGCCCTTCCCCCGCCTGCAGCTCTGGCTTCTCCCCTCCCGCCCCTGCCAGCCACACCAAGGGGAACCCCCGGGCCCCAGTCTCTGTCCCCACTTGGATCCCAGCGGGGCCGGGGGCAGATCCTGGCTTCAGCTGAGAACAGCGGCTCCGCTCTGGCTCGGGCAGCTCCAGCGCTGCTGGCAGCACGTGGAGAACCAGGAAGCAGCTGTTCAGCCAGGGCTCCGAGTCACAATGTGTCAGAGACCCGCCCCCAGGAGCTGCCCCGTCCCTGAGCTGAGCCAGAGCCCCGCCCCCAGGAGCTGCCCCGCCCCTGAGCTGAGCCAGAGCCCCGCCCCCAGGAGCTGCCCTGCCCATGGGCTGTGCCAGAGTCCCGTCCCCAGGAGCTGCCCCGCCCCCGGGCTGTGCAACAGCCCCGCCCCCAAGAGCTGCTCCGCCCACGCTCTGTGCTGGAGCCCCGCCCCCATGAGCTGCCCCGCCCCTGCTCTGTGCTGGAGCCCCGCCCCGAGGAGCTGCCCCGCCCCCGAGCTGAGCCAGAGCCCCGCCCCCAGGAGCTGCCCGGTTCCTGGGATGTGTCAGAGATCCGCCCCCTGGAATTTCCCCATGTTGGGTGTTTGAGCTTTGTTCTCCTGCTGCCTTTTTCCCAGTACCCCCTGCTCCCTTCCTGTGTCTGCAAATACCCCCCCTCCTCCGAGGCCTGCTGCAGTGCTCGCTGAGGCTGACTCCAGTGGCTGAAGTTGCCTCCATCTCTGCTTCACCTGGAGGGGGAGAGAAAAAGAGAGGAGATGGTCCCAGGGTGTGAAACCAGAATCAGGGGGCAAGGAAAGAAGGACTGTTTGGAAAGGTGGGTTTTTTGTGGGGGGGGGGGTGAGCCAGAGGGATTCAGAAGAAGTTGGGCAGCAGAGGCTCAGGAGAATTGAGCGGAACCTCCTGGGTGTCTCAGTGTTGCCCAGGGTTTGTACAGCACCTTGCATAATATGGGGTCTGATCTCAGTCATGGTCTGTGCAGCACCTGGGAGCCCTGATGTCTGTTTCCTGATCACAGGCTCTGGGAATGGAGAGAGGGAAACCTCAGCACCTGAAGGTTAATGCAGCCCTGTGTGCAACCCCTGCTAGGGTGATCCGACAGCAAATGTGAAAAATTGGGATGGGGGTGGGGTTAATAGGCACCTATATAAGAAAAAGACCCAAAAATCGGGACATCTAGTCATGCTAGTCCCTGCTGTTCTCATAAGGGGTCGGCTTAGAGAGGGTTTGGCTACACTTGCAGCTGTCCAGCGCTGGGAGTTAAAGCTGTCTTCCTACAGCTGTTTAGGGAAAGCGCTGCAGTGTGGACACACTGACAGCTACCAGCACTCTGTCATGGCCACATTTGCAGCGCTGTTGGGAGTGGTGCATTATGGGCAGCTATCCCAACATTCAAGTGGCTGCAATGTGCTTTTCAAAAGAGAAGGGTGGGGTGGAGTGTGACACGGAGCGTGGGGGAGACAGAGCGAGTGGATTTTTTGAGCTGACACTGTGTCAGCTCCCTGCCTGGCAAGTTCAAGCCTCCTCCCCCACCCCTCTCTCATTCACTAAATGCAAATAGCCGCCTTTGTTTTTTTCCTCACAGACCAGATAAGCCGCTGATCCAAAACAGACCCCCCCCCGTGCCCACCCGGCTGCTTCTCTCCTCAAGCAAACACCAGCTGTGGGTGTTCCAAAGGGATCCCCCTGCCTCTGCTCATTCACTGCAAACAGTAACTGTGTTTGGTTTTCAGATAAGCAGCTCCGGGAGCCTTGAGCTCACAACAAAACAAACACAGGCATCACACCAAAACAAAGAGCGTTACCTCTACTTAAAAGCATTATGGGAAGATTCCGGAGGTCAGTGACAGCGTAGTAAGATTAATCACTGTTTACACTGGCACCCCAGCGCTGCATCACCAGCTTTGTTCTCTTTATTCCTCTCGACGAGATGGAGCACATGCAGCACTGTAGCCAGGGAGATACAGCGCTGTATGTGCCTTGCCAGTGTGGACGGGGAGTAAGTTACAGTGCTGTAAAGCCAGCACCTGCACTGTAACTCTCCAGTGTAGCCAAGGCCTGAGTTGTAGTAATAATAGCAGCCAAGAATCCTGTGGCACCTTATAGACTAACAGACGTATTGGAGCATGAGCTGTCTTTGAATGCCTGTGAAGTGGCTTTCCCACTCTCCTTTCTACCTCCAGTGAATGCCCTTCACCCGGCCCATCTGGCCAGTAGTTCGCTGTGTTACATTCTATTGCACCTCAGGGAGACTGATCTTCATCGCACCGTCCATCGCTGCGCTGTGGGACACTTACCTTAAAGGATCCTGACATCTCCACTGCCAGGCCTGTCCTGGGAGGGTGAGTATGAGTGTGACACCCTCCCCCATCCCTTCTTTTGAGCTTAGCTATCAAGCTAATAAATGTGCTGCTTTCTGCCAAACTCTGGGGGGGAGGGGCATTATTAGTCCTCTCTAAACTTACTAACTGACCCAATTTTGGGTAACACAAGCAACATTGTTTGATCTGTTATTGTACCAAAGGGGGAGATGGTTGTCTATAAAGGAGGGTGAAGACTAAATGCCTCTGAGGAGAATGGGATTTGAACCCATGCAGGCAGAGCATAGTGGGGTAGCAGTCCATCACCTTAACCAAGCCATCACCTCATCTGAGCTGTCAAAAAATGGACAGGAGGAGAAATCTAAGGCCGGCAGAGATAGGGACACGAAGGAGTTTTTAAATACTAAGCGTAAGCAGGGTCTGAATGAGCTCCCCTCTCTCACCTAGTGAGGAGCTGGGGAAAGACTTCAGGAACAGACCGTGTTTGCATAGACACACCTACTCTGCCTAGCTATGCAGCATGATGGGGCCGCTTCCCCAAAATGACCAGTTTGGGATGGTCTTGGGTTACAAATCACTTTAGGATTGAGTGGAATGAAATGTTATTCTCCTTCCTGTATGGTTGAAGGGCAGCAGAACGTACCTCTTCCGTCCTGATGGAGGGGTAGGTGAGTGAGGAATAGCTTTTATTGGACTGCAGAGAAGTGATTGAGGACGTCACCCTAAACCAGTGGTCCCCAAACATTTCACATTGTGCCCTCTTAGCCATGGCTGTGGCCCCTCAGAAGCCACGGTCAAGAACCGGGGCTGGGAGGAGTGGGGCTGTTGCTTCCTGGGGAGAGGGGTGCGGACAGGGGTAAAGGGGTCGATGCCGGGCTGGGAGCCAGAGTCTCAGGCTGAGGGTGGGGTTGGGGAAGAGCTGTGGCAGAGTGGTGCTCCCTCCCTGCCCTCTATGTGGGCTGGCTCAGGTCCTGAGGTGCCCCTATGAATGTTAATCTGTGTCCCCCTAGGAGTCGCACCCCACATTATGGGGACCACTGAACCCTACTCGCTAAGCCGGGGCTAGTGATGCCAAACCCCCGGGAAAGGGAGAACAAGTGTGGGGGCCCCAGCACCAGAACCATGCCCCTACCTTCTGTCTGAGGCTCTACCCCCTTCCACCCATGGCACCATCCACTGTCACTTCTGTTCCACCCCTTCCCCCACCAGCCCCACCCTATCACTCCTTTACCCCTGCCCCGCTGTGGCCCTGAGACCAGAGAAGCTCTGTGCCCCTGCTGCAGCCCCCGGGCTGTAGGAGGGAGTGGGAGCTCCTCCAGCCTTGGGGCTGACATAGGGGAGACTTTTCCAGGGGGACCTAACTTGGCCAGGGCCCCTGATCATGGGCCCCACTGTCCCCTTGGCAGTGCAAGGTTTGGGGAGGCTGAGCCCCCTTGTCATAAACAGATAGCTAAGGGTTAATGTTCTTTTACCTATAAAGGGGTAACACCAGTAACCTAAAACACCTGACCAGAGGACCAATCAGGAAACAAGACTTTTTCAAATCTGGGTGGAGGGAAGTTTGTGTGTGAGTTCTTTGTTCTTTGTCTTGTGTCTGTGGCGTCTCGGCTATGAGAGTGATTTTTCTATTTCCTGCCTTTCTAATCTTCTGTTTCCAAGTTGTAAGTACAAAGATAATAAGACAATAAGTTTATATTGTGTTTTTTTTTTGTATTTACATGTGTGTAGTTGCTGGAATGTTTAAATTGTATTCTTTTTGGATAAGGCTGTTTATTCATTTTTTTCTTTTAAGCAAATAACCCTGTATTTGTCACCTTAATACAGAGAGACCATTTTTATGTCCTTTTCTTTCTTTTTATATAAAGCTTTCTTTTTAAGACCTGTTGGATTTTTTCTTTAGTGGGTACTCCAGGGAATTGAGTCTGCAGCTCACCAGGGAATTGGTGGGAGGAAGAAGTCAGGGGGAAAATCTCGTTGTGTTAGATTTACTAGCCTGACTTTGCATACCCTCTGGGTAAGGGGGAAGAGAGATTAGCTATCTTGGTACTTCTATTTCCAGGACTGGAAACAGGGAGGGGGGAGTCCCTCTGTTTAGATTCACGGAGCTTGGTTCTGTATATCTCTCCAGGAACCCAGGGAGGGAATACCTGGAGGGGAGGAGGGGGAAGGGAATTGGTTTATTCCCCTTTGTTGTGAGATTCAAGGCATCTGAGTCTGGGGGTCCCCCGGGGAAGGTTTTGGGGAGACCACAGTGAGCCAGGCACTGTACAAATCGCTGGCTGGTGGCAGCTTTACCAGGTCCAAGCTGGTAACCTCCAAGCTTAGTTTTCATGATAACACCCATATTTTGGACGCTAAGGTCCAAATCTGGGAAAAAATGTTATGACACCCCTCCCCCCTGAGCCTCCATTACGAGCCGCCCAGGCTACCACTGCTCAGTGTGTGGCCAGTCTCTGTGTTTTCTGCTGCTCGTTCTGGGGAGCCTGGCCGGCCTTAGGGGTGTTTCCCCCCGATAGCCGCCCAGGGCTCCAGGGGTCAAAGGGCACCGTGTGGCAGTGCAAAGGTGCTCACTGCTCTCCCCTGCCGCAATGCTCCTCCATGGGTCCATAGAGGTTTGAGGGGAGTAAGGAGCAACCCTATGTGCTCCATGCGTCCTGGTCACTTTTCCCACTTGGGCTGTGCTGTGAGGGGAGCATCAGAAGCTGCTGCTCTCTGCCCTCCCGCTATGCAGCCCGGCTGAGGAAAGTGACCTGGATGCAGGGAGCTCGGATGATCTCACTTCTTGCCCCCACATCCCACAGCCCCTAGGGGTGCCCAGATGAGCAGCGTTCCAGGGAGGAGTGGGGGGCAGCAATGCCAGCTGCTCCATGCACACAGGTCAGTCTCCCCATGTGGGTGCAGGAGGGGGGGCAAGGGTTTCTGTGATGCCTATTCTATCAATATCGTCACTCAATACCAGGCACTCAAATTCACCAGTCTTAGTACTTAGACCTTTAGCGTTTGTATTTAAGCACTTCTAAAATGTGTCCCATTTTAGCTGTCTGCTATTACATGATGTAATTGAGGGAGACTCTTTCATTTCACTGTTTCTCATCAGAACCTACCTGTACATTATCATCTTCCATCCTCTCCACCTTACTAGGCTATAGAGAATCCCTGTGAATAGTTCCTCTCCTAACGGATGTCTCTGTCTGAACCCTGTGCTCCTCAGCGCCTGTCGGCTTTCCCCAGCTCTGAGGCTGTGTCTACACCGCGCACCTTACCACGGTGCAGCTGTGCCACTCTAACCATGCCATTGTAAGGTGCGCTGTGTGGCCGTCCTTATCTCTGAGAGAGAGCTTCCCCGGCAACAAAGCCAAACTACCTCCAAGGAGGGGCAGGAGCTATGTCACCGGGAGCACAGCTCCACCTATGATGCGCTCTTCACACTGCCGCTCTTCATGGCTCAAATTTTGGCATTTGGGGAGTGTTTTTTCTCACCGCAGAGAGAAAAAAATTTTAGCAACAAAAGCCTAAATTAAAAAAAAGTCCTCTGCAACCTATTTAATTTTACCTTTATACAACCTTTATACTGCCTCCAGTTCTGGTATCCTCATTTGAAAAAGATGTTGTGAAATTGGAGCTAGGGCAGCAAAGAGCCACCAAATGTTCTGTGGGCTGGAGAAAAATGCCTTCCAGTGAGCTATTGAAAGAGCTCAACCTGTTTAGCTTATCAAAAGAAGATTGAAAGGTGATTTCATTGAAATGTTGAAGGGCCTTAATGGAGAGAAAAGATTGGGTATTTACGGGCTCTTGAATGGAGCAGAGAAAGGCATAACAAGACCCAATGGCTGGATAGTGATAAGAGACAAATTCGTTTTACAACTGAGGCACAATAGTCAACAGAGAGGATGATTCATCACAGGAGCAAGCTACCAAGGAAAGTGGTGGATTCACCATCTCCTGATGTCATTTAATGAAGACTAGATGCCTTTCTGGAATGTGTTTGCCCCCAAAGTAGCTGTTATGTCATACAGGAGGCATGTGATATGCAGGTTAGATGCTCTAATGGTGTCTTCTGACCATGAAGTCGACTAATTTCTGAAAAACTGAGTGTAGCATTGGGAGCAGCGTCTGATGTTTTCCTGTCTAGCCGTTTTGCTGCCTAGAACGAACACTCCTTCAGTGGGGTGATCCACAGGGAGTAGCTCAAACCTCCAAAGTGCCTGGCCAGGGGCAGGACATTAGCCCAGCAAGGGAGGGGTGTGGCAGTGACATCACAAAGGCCTTTTGCAGGACCTCAGTCTATTGGTCAAAGGTGGTGGGGAGGTGGTGACCTCACAGAGAGATGCTGACATCAGCCAGGCAGGACAGGGGCGAGGGGCCAGGGAAACCTCAGAGACCTCTGTGGCTTTGCTTCAGCACGTTTCCTTCTCCAGGTCTCTCTTTGAGGTCTGAGAGATTATTTGGGGTCATGGACGTGAGCACCAGGAGGAACCTCTTTCGAGTTTCCTCCTTCCCTTGTAGTGATTTTACTGGAAAACAGCCGTCCCTGTTTAGAAGGTAAGAACCTCCTGGAGGTTTGAAACCTGTTCAGTCTGATCTATCTGGTGACAAGTGAATTCTAGGCATGGAAAACACGAGCTTAAGGAGGCAGAATTTTATTGCGCACCTGGGATTTTGTCCCTTAGAATCGTTGGGGACATTAGGGTTTGTCCTTTTTGTTTCACCTCTTCCTCCATCCCTCCCTCCTCTTCTTCTCTGGCTTCTTTTGTCCTTTCTCCTGTTCCCTTCCCAACAACAGGACGGAGGGGTGTGTGTGTGTGTTGCAGGGAAGTACTCTGCAGCTCCCACTATGGAAGGTCCACCCAAAAATGTGGGACTGAAATAGTGCTCGGGCAGTGATCCCCACCGGTGACCTGGGCCGTCCTTTGGGCTCTCTGGTGAGAACCCTCAGCCTCCCGTCCTCAGTCTCTACCCTGATTGGTTGAGCAGGGGGTTATTGACAGGAAGGAGACTCAGGTCCTTGTTGTTCTCTTTTAAAATCAAGTAAATAAATCAGAACCAGTTCTATCTTTGATTAATTTTGCTGCTTCTCTGCATTAATTGTCTCTGAGCAGTTGATGATTCCCTCTAACATTGCAGTTCTCCTCAAATACTTGCTGAATAATTACTGTCACTGTTGTTGGTCTGGAGCTCATCTGAGAGCACAGTATTCAGGTCATTCAATGTCTGAAATTCAAGATCCCATGGTTTGTTTGAAAATCAGGGCTCTTCGGTCCTATATCCAACACTGCCTCTGACGGGCTGTGTGACCTAAGACAAGTCAATTCTCCTTTCTCAGCCTTAGCTTCTCCCTCCTTCAACTAGGGATAATAATGATCCGCTCTTACCTACCTCATGGTGGGTGAAGGATGCGGATCCATTTGGGAGTGTCACTAGAAGTAGTGCATAATATGAAGTTTCCCATCATGTTTACTCAGAGCAGATTATGACATAATAGATTAGCTGAAATAGTCTATTTTTTTGTATTTTTTTATTTTGAAATTGTTAATAGTAGCAACGACTTAGCTCAGATTGAAGCATCTTATCTAATGGTTGAGATGTAAGTGTCTCCTCTTTGTGTGCGAGGAGACAATTTAACACATTCTGACAAAGAGGAGATGCTTTTGTTTTGCAACAAAATGTTTTTGCAAAGATCTTTCATCCCACTTGTTATGATTTTGAGAAACAAACTGGTTTAGTCTAAATGGGATTTTCGGACAGAAACGGTTTGAATGAAATTTTCCCACCATCTCGATTCCTGGGCTCTGGGGTGTTTTCATCTGTTAGAACAGGAGTCAGAACTGGTTGCTTCTCTTTCTGGCTCTGCCATCGCCTTGTTGTGTAGGCCTTGGGTAGGTCACTTCCCTTCTCCCATCTGTCCAATCGGAACAGGAACAGTTCTCGAACTATGGGCAGTTTAGAGCCCAAGTGAGAGAAGGGGTATTAAAGCCCTCTGTGAAGGAGAAAGGGGAGTTTCACAGTGTTTAGCACCAAGGAATTCTAAAGTTTGCTAAAATGTCTAGTCTGTGGAAACAAGATATGGTTGGGGCCAAACTTAATAACCACTGCCTTTTTAAAGCCCATTCAAAGATGTGAGTCCCTATCTTTTAGGAACCTGTGGTTCTTTGCCAGCAGCAGAGAAGAGGTTCCTGCCTCCGTTTTTGTGGCCTTAACAAACCAGGTGTTGTGCCCCAGTTCTCGTCTGAGACCCCTGAAAAAGAACATCTTCCCATCCATGAACAAGACAGGACCTATCTTTCAAAGGGGAACAAAAAGACCTCTGGGATTTACAGACTAGCTAGCCTGACTGCCATAGCTGGAGAGATCCTGCAATACATTCTTAAACACTCAGTTTGTCAGCAGCACCTACAGGATGATTTGGTTCTTATGACTAGTGAGCGTGGTATTGTCAAGAACAAATCATTCCAAACCAATCCTCTTTCCTTCTTTGGCAGGGTTCTTGGCCTGGTAGAGGTGAGTAAACAATAGATGGGATCTAGCTTGGTGTTACTAAGGCTTTTGACACAGTCCCATAGGACATTCTCAGAAGCAAACGAGGGAAATGCAGTCCAGCTGCAATCAGTGTAATATGGGTGCAGAGCTGGTCGAAAACCAAGACTCTAGGAGCCCTTCTCCATGTTTAGCTGCCCAACGGGGAGGGTGAACCTAGTGGGTCTGGCAGGGATCAGTCCGGTGTCAGGTACTATTCTATATTTTCATGAATGATTTGGAAAAAGGAGTGGAGAGCATGCTCCTAAAGTTTACAACTGACACCAAGCACTTTGGAGCACAGGATTGAAATTCAAAACACCCTTAACAAATTGGAGACTAGGTCTTCTTGAGCCAAACTCCATGGTTAGGGCTCTCTCTCTACACTGGGCTGAAGTGAAACCCCAGAGCCAAGCACTCCTCTTGGGCAGTGAGCTCCGACCTTGATTGGTCAGATGCTGCTTAGCACTGTCAGAGCAGCTTTTGCTGGGAGATTCTCCCAGCACTTTCCAATAGCGGGAAGGTATGAAATCCCCATTTGACTGCTGGGGACAGAGCCCGAGAGTGGGGAGCAACTTGCCCAAAGTCCCCCCAGGAAAAGGAAAACAACCAGCAGAGGAACCAATAGGAAACCCAGCAATGGAACTCAGGAGTCCTGGGGGTGTGCTGTGGTGACCATATGTCCCAATTTTATAGGGACAGCCCGAATTTTGGGGTCTCATCTAGGATCCTATTACCCGCCACGCCGTCCCGATTTTTCACACTTGCTGTCTGGTCACCCTAGGATGTGCACATGTGTGGGTCCCAGCTGCTCCCTGCCCCCCTCATTGAAGCAGATGTGCAGGGTTACTGCCCTGGGAAGTGCAGGGCACCAGTGGATGTGGGGTTGGCTGGAGGTAGGGTCTGGCTTCAGGCAGGGCAAGGGCTGCGTGGCTGGCTGGCTTCAGGCAGGGGGGTGCATCAGGGGTTGGCTGGAGACAGGGCAGGGAGGATGCGGCTGGTGCAGGCAAAGCAGAAGGTGCAGGGCTGGCTGGAGACAGAGGCTGACTGCCAGCAGGGCAGGGCAGGGGGTGCAAGGCTGGCTGCAGGCAGGGCATGGGGCAGGGCCGGTGCAAGGAAGTTTCATGCCCTAGGTGAAACTTCCGTCTTGCACCCTCCCCCCCCGCACCCCTGCCCTGAGGCGCCCCACCCGTGGCATCTCCCCCCTCCACCCTGAGGCTCCCCTCTTGTGGCAACTCTCCTGCTCTGCCCTGCGGCACCCCCCTCGCCCGAGCTCACCCCTGCTCCGAGCACGAGCACACCGAGCACGCCGTGGCCGCTTCACTCCTCCCACCTCCAAGGCTTGCGGCGTCTAAGCCTGCCAGGCAGTCAAGCACCCTCCTCTGAGCCACAGCAGCCCTGACAGTTGACAATAGAGGCACCTTAACCCCTGAGATCCTTCAATGTGTCCCCCTCGGGGGTCCAGCTCTGATCACCAGATACTCGGGGTATGTCTATACCACCTGCCGAATCGGTGGGCAGCGATCGATCCAGCGGGAGTCGATATATCGGGTCTAGTGTAGATGCAATACATTGAGTGCTCTCCCCTCGCCTGCTGTACTCCAGCTCGGTGAGAGGCGCAGGCAGAGTCTTCGGGGAGCTGCAGCAGTCAACTCACCACGACTGTGACATTATAAGTATAATCTAATATCTCATTGAAAGGTGACAGGGCCAGAAAGAGTTAATTCACTCACCTCAACGACTGACCTGACCAGTGGATGAACCTTGAAAACTGGTTAACAAGATATGTAAATGAACAGAGCTTTGAAATGCAAGTCTGCAGTGTTAGAGGTAGAAGGGGAGGTGTTTGCTCATGTCTTGTGATGTAGGCAAACAAGTCTTGTCTATTGCTATAGTTTTAATTCAAAGAGCAAAAAAAGAATATTAACATTTATGATGATACTTGAGTGAAATAGTATTATTGTCTGTGTCTCTTTGAAGGTTGTGGTAATCTGTATCTGAACTGTTTAATGAATAAATTACTCTGTACTAATTGCCAGGATGCTTGGAAGGAGAGTTAAGCCTATAGTTTTCTCAGGCCGAAAGGCTGCTGGAAATGTTTAAGAACCTGGGACACGATCCTTCTTCATCTCAGATCTGCTTTGGGTTTCAAGAGGGGGAAACCTTAAGCCACAAGGATTGAGATCCCCAGTCATTGACTGGAGCCACCCTGAATATGGACATTGGATTATAACATATGGACTATTTCTAAAAGGACTTTTGGCAACTACAGGCTCATCTCTACTTTGTATCTGAACCTCAAAAATTGATTTCAAGTCTATATGTCTATTAATCTTTTAACCAACACTCACTCTCTCTCTTTTCTTTTCTAATAAATTTTAGCTTAGTTAATAAGAATTGGCTATAGCATGTATTTTAGGTAAAATCTAAGTTATAATTGAATATGGTTATGTGGCTGATCCTTTGGGATGGGAAGAATCTTTTCTTTAACATGATGAAGTAAGATTTTCAGGAATCATCATCATATCTAACAGGTGTGTCTGGACGGAGGCCTGAGGCTGGGTACTTTAAGGGAACTGCGTGGTTTAAACTTCTAAGTAACCAGTGAGGTACTACAGAAGCTGTTTTGTGCTGGCTTGGTAAATCTAAGTATTGAAATAACCAACAGCGTTTGGGATTTGTCTGCCCTGTTTTGTTTGCAATTCACTCTGATTGAGTGAGCTGAGCTGGCTCCCACGGGCAGCACCGTCACACCTACAGACAGGCTGCAGAGGTCCGGGGGATCTTAGGGGCCTTGGGGTGCACAGATACCTATGTCCAGGCCATAGCGGTCCCTGGGGGCTTAGAGAGTTTGGGAGGGACACAGATACCAATCTCCATGCTCTAGGGGTCCCATGGGGGCTTAGAGGGTTCGTGGGGGGCACATATTCCTACATCCAGGCTGTAGGGTTACCAGGGGGGCTTAGGGGGTTAGTGGGGGTCAAAGATACCTACGTCCAGGCTGGAGGCGTCCTGGGAGTCTTAGGGGATTTGTGGGGGCCAAAGACACCTATGATGTCCAGGCTGTAGGGGTACCAGTGGGTTTTAGGGGTTCGAGTGTTCACAGATACGTATGTCCAGGCTGTATCGTTCCCAGGGGGGGTTAGAGGTTTCGTGAGGGGCACAGATATCTACGTCCAGGTTGTAGATGTCCCGGGAGGGGGGGTTAGGGGGGTTGTGGGAGTGCAAATACCTATGTCCAGGCTGTAGGGGTTCCTGGGTGCTTAGAGTGTTTCTGAGGGGCACATATACCTACGTGCACACTGGAGTGTCGCAAGGGGCTTATGGAGTCTATATGGGGTACAAATACCAATGTTCTGGCTGTATAGGTCCTCGGGGGCTTAGGGGGTTTGTGGGGGGCACAGATACCTAAGTTCAGGCTGGAGGGATCTCTGAGTGTCTTAGGTGTTTGGTGGGAGGCACAGATACCTACGTCCAGGCTGCAGGGGTCTCGGAGGGGCTTAGGGTCTGTCACGGAGTGTGGGGGAGTCCGGTCCTGCACCCCTCTTCCTGGGACTCACAGTGACTCTCAGACAGCCAGTAAAACAGAAGGTTTATTGGACAACAGGAGCGAGGGATACAGCAGAGCTTAGAGGCACAAGCAGGAGCCCACAATCAAGTCCTTCTAGGGGTTCAGGAAACTTAGTTCCCAGTTTTGAATCCCTGAATTCCAACCACCCAGACCAAAACCGAAACTGAACTAACCCAGCTCCCTCCAGCTGGCCATTTCCTGTGTCCAGCTTCCCGGGCAAAGGTGCTGACCCCTCCCCCGGCCTAGCTCAGGTTACAAGCTGAGCACCTGTCCGGTCCTAAAGTCACCCCCTGCTCTCCCATCCCCCACACAGACAGTCCCTACTCCATCACAGTAATGCACAGAGCATTTCCATCATGGAGCAACATTGACACCGTGTGGCCACACTGGGTAATGCACAGAGCATTTCCCGCATGGAGCAACAGTGTCACCATGTGGCCACGCACTTTAAGGCACAGAACATTTCCCGTATGGAGCAACTGTGACACCGTGTGGCCAGGCAGGGTAATGCACAGAGTACTTCCCGCATGGAGCAACAGTGACACCTTGTGACCACACCAGGTAATGGACAGAGCATTTCCTGGATGGAGCAACAGTGACACCATGTGGCCATGCAGGGAAATGCACAGAGCATTTCCTGGATGGAGCAACAGTGATTCCATGTGGCTGCGCAGGGTAATGCACAGAGCATTTCTCTCATAGAGGAACAGTGACTGCATGTGACCATGCAGGGTAATGCACAGAGCATCACGCCTATGTAGAGGCTGTAGAGATCCCTGGGGGGCTTAGGGGTCGTGGGGGGCACAGATAGATACGTCCAGGCTGGAGACATTCTGGTGGGCATTAGGGGCTTCATGAGGGGCACAAATATCTACGTCAGGGCTGGAGAGGTCCCTGGATGGCTTAGGGGGTTGTGGTGAGCATAGATACATACGTCGAGGCTGTAGTGGTCCCTGGGGGTTTAAGGAGTTGGTAAGGGTCACAGAAACCTACGTATGGTCTGGAGGGGTCCCTGGGGGACTTAAGGGTTTGTGGTTGCGCAGATACCTACGTACCGGTTGGAGGGGGCCCTGGGGAGCTTAGGGGGTTTGTGTGGCGTACACATAGCTATAACCAGGCTGGTGGGGGCCCTATGGGTCTTAGAAGGCTGGTTTGGGGGCAGAGATATCTATGTAGGGACTGGAGAATTCCTGGGGTGGGCTTTGGGGGTTCCTGGACGTCACAAATATCTACGTCCAGGCTGGAGGAGTTCTGGGGGTATTAGGGAGTTGTGCGGGGGCACAGATACCTATATCGAGGCTGTAGGGGTCCTGGGGTTGCTTTGGGGAATTTTGGGGTACAGATACCTACTTCCATGCTGTAGGGGTCGCTGGGAGGATCACTGGGTTCGTGAGGGTGCACAGATATCTACGTCCGGTCTATAGGGATCCTGGGGGGGGCTTAGGGGTTTGTAAGGGGCACAGATACATTCATCCAGGCAAGAGGGGTCCTAGGGACCTTAGGGAGTTCATGCTGGGCACAGATACCTGCGTCTAGTCTGGAGGGGTTTTGGGGGTCTTAGGAGAGTTGTGTGGGCACAGATACCTATGTCGATGCTGGAGGGGTCCTGTCATGTCTTAGCGGATTCGTTGGGTCAGAGATACCTACATCTAGGATGGAGGGGTTCCGCAGGGATTAGGTGTGTTTTGGGGGGGGAACAGATACCTACATCCTGATGGTAGGTGGCCCTGGGTATCTTAGGCGGTTTTTGTCGGTCACAGATACAAACATCCATGCTGTAGGGGTCCCGAGGGACTTTGTGGGGCTCTAGGGGTCACAGATACCTACCTACAGTCTGGAAGGTTCCTGTGGGTATTAAGGGGTGTGTGGGGCATAGAGATGACCACATCTGGGCTTGTGGGTTCCCTGGGGGGCTTAAAGGTTTGTGGAGAGCACAGATACCATTATCCAGGCTAGATGGGTTCTGGTGGGATTAGCGGGTTGTGGGGGGTACAGATACCTATGTAAGCAGAAGCAGGATGAACTCTACCCTCACATCTGGTGGTGAATTATGGCAAATGTGGAAAAGGATTTCAGGGTCTGATCATGTTTGCATAGACACACCCACCGTGCGTGACACGGCCACGGCAGCCTGGGATGGTTACTTTGGCAGCTATGGTATCCCCAGTTTATTTGTTGTTGGGGTGTGAGATGTGGAGTGTTGTCACCCTGATTGTGTGGATGAGGAACTGTGAAACAGCTTTGAGACAGGGATTCTCACCATCAGTTGAGTGGCACTCACCACACAAGGGAGTGGGCTCCCAGATACTTATGTGCAGGCTGGAGGGGGCAGGGGGGTTGGAGTTTCATGGGGGGCACAGATACGAACTTCCAGGCTATAGGAGTCCCAGGAGGGCTGTGGGGGTACAGATACCTACATCTAGGCTGGAGGGGTCCTGGGGGGTATAGAGGGTTTATGGGGGGCACAGATACCTAGGTACAGGCTGTCATTGTCCCGAGGGGATGAGGTGGTTCACTGGGGGCTCAGATACATCCAGGCTGGATGTGTCCAGAGGAGCTTAGGGGGTTCGTGCCGTGCTCAGACACCTGTGTCCAGGCTGTAGGGATCCCTGGGGGCTTATGGGGTTCGTGGGGGTCACAGGTAGTTACGTCCAGGCTGAAGGGGTAATGGGAGTGCTTAAGGGATCGGGGCTGACACAGATACCTACCTCCGGGGTCTAGGGGAGGCAGGAGAAGTGAAGCGGCCATGGTCTGCTTTCAAGAAGGGATAATAATGATCCACTCTTACCTACCTCATGGTGGGTGGAGGATGGGGATCCATTGGAGAGTGTCACTAAGAGTAGTGCATAATATGAGGTGTCCCATCACGTTTACTCAGAGCAGATTATGACATAATAGATTAGCTGAAACAGTCTTTTTTATTTGTATTCCTTTATTTTGGAATTGTGAAGAGCAGCAATGACTTAGCTCAGACTGAAGCATCTTATCTAATTTTCAAGATCTAAGTGTCTCCTCCTTGTGTGTGATGACACAATTTAACACACTCTGACAAACAGGAGATGCTTTTGTTTTGCAACAAAATCTTTTTGCAAAGAACTTCCATCTCACTTGTTATGATTCTGAGAAACAAACTGGTTTAGTCTGAATGGGATATTTGGACAGAAACGGTTGGAATGAAATTTTCCCACCATCTCAGTTCCTGAGCTCTATCCTTGCCTCTGGGGGGATTTGTTGTCTGTTAGAACAGGAGTCTGACCGGCGGCTTCTCTTTCTGGCTCTGCCACCGCCTTGCTGTGTAGGTCCTTGGGTAGGTCACCTCCCTTCTCTGTACCTCAGGCTCCTCCCATTTGTCCAATGGGAACAGGGACAGTTCTCGAATTCTGGGCAGTTGTGAGCCTGAGTGAGAAAAGGGGTGTTGAAGGCCTCTGTGAAGAAGAAAGGGGAGTTTCACGGTGTTTTTGCACCAAGGAATTGTAAACTAAAACTGAACTAACTCCCTCGAGTCCTTCTGGGGGTTCAGAAAGCTTAGTTCCCAGTTTGGGATTCTCTGAATTCCAACTACCCAGCTCCAAACCAAAACTGAACTAACTCCCTCCAGCCGACCCCTTCCTGTGTCCAGCTTCCCGGGCAAAGGTGCTCACTCTCTCAGCCCTGCCTAGCTCGAGTTACAGGCTTACGTCCTGTCCCTCACCTAAAGTCACCCCCTGCTCTCCCATCCCCCACACAGACAGTCCCCACTCCATCACAGTAATGCCCAGAGCTTTTCCCGCATGGAACAACAGTGACACAATGTGGCCACGCAAGGTAATGCCCAGAGCATTTCCTGCATGGAGCAACAGTGACACTGTGTGGCCACTCAGGGTAATGCACAGAGCATCACACCTACGTAGAGGCTGTAGAGATCCCTAGGGGCTTAGGGGTCATGGGAGGTACAAATAGCTACGTCCAGGCTGGAGGCATTCTGGGGGGCTTAAGGGGGTTCGTAGGGTCACAGATACCTACGTCCAGGATGGTCGGGACTCTGGGGGAGTTAGGGGGTGTGTGGCGGGCATAGGTGCTTGCCTCCAGTGTGTAGAGGTCCTGCTGGGGATTAAGGGCTTCCTGGAGGACACCAATATCTACGTCCGGGCTGGAGAGGTCCCTGGACGGCTTAGAGGCTGTGGTGAGCACAGTGATCCCTGGGGGTTTAGGAACTTGGTGAGGGGCACAGATACCTATGTTTGTCCTGGAGGGGTCCCTGGGGGGGCTTAGTGATATTGTAGGGGACACAGATACCTACGTCCAGGCTATAGGCATTCTGAGGGAGCTTAGGGCTTTGGGGGGGCACAGATACGTACATCCAGGCTGGAGGGGTCCCGGGGGGCTTAGGGGGGTTGTGGGGGGCACAGCTATGTACGTCCAGGCTGGAGAGGTTACAGGGAGTATAAGGAATTTTTGTGGACAGCAGAGATACCTATCTCCAGGATCTAGGGGTCCCTGGGGGGCTTAGGGTTTTTTTGGGAGGCACAGATAACTATGTCCAGGTTGGAGTGGTTCCTGGGGGGTTTTGGGGGTTCCTGGGGGGCACAGATACCTAGGTCCATGCTGTAGGGTTCCCCGGGTGGATTATAGGTTTTCAGAGGGGTACAGATGCATACGTCTAGGCTGTAGGGGTCCCTGGGAGGCTTACGGGGTTTGTGGGGAGCAGCGATACCTACTTCCAGGCAATAGGGCTTCCAGGGGGAATTAGTGTGTTGTGGGGGCGCAGATACCTAGATCCAGGCTGGAGGGTTCCCGATGGCGGGGGGCTTAGGCAGTTTGTGTTCGGCAAAGATACCTACCTCCAGGCTGGAGGGGTGTCTCGGCACTTAGGGATTGTGGGGGAGCACAGATACCTCCGGCCAGGCTGTAGGGTCCCTGGGGAACTTAGCGGGTTCGTAGGGGGCACAGATACCTAAATCCAGGCTGGAGAGATCCAGGGGGCTTATGGGGTTCAGGGGGCACAGATACTTATCTCTAGGCTGTAGTGGTCCCTGTTGGGCTTAGGGGGGTTTGGGGGGCCCCAGATACCTAAGTCCATGCTGTAGGCGTCCCTACAGGTGCTTATTGGTTCATGGGGTGCACAGATACTTATGTGCAGGCTGGATTGGGCAGGGGTGGTTGGGTTTTCATGGGGGGCACAGATACGAACCTCCAGGCTGTAGGAGTCCCAGGGGGGCTGTGGGGGTACAGATACCTTCCATCTAGTCTGGAGGGGTCCTGGGTTGTACAGAGGGTTTATGGGGGGCACAGATACCTAGGTACAGGCTGTCGGTGTCCCGAGGAGATGAGGTGGTTCACTGGGGGCTCAGATACATCCAGACTGGATGTGTCCCGAGGAGCTTAGGGGGTTCGTGCGGTTCTCAGACACCTGTGTCCAGGCTGTAGGGATCCCTGGGGGCTTAGGGGTTTCGTGGGGGTCACAGGTAGTTACGTCCAGGCTGAAGAGATAATGGGATTGCTTAAGGGATCGGGGCTGACACAGATACCTACGTCCAGGGTCTAGGGGTCCCGAGGTGATTGGGGGTTGAGGGGGAACAGATACCTACGTCATAGCTGGAGGTGTCTTGGGTGGTTTAGGAGGTTTGTTGGAGTCACAGATACCTAAGTCCGGGCTGTAGGGGTTCCTGGGGCATTCAGGGATTTCTGGGGGTCACAGATACCTACGTGCAGACTAGAGGGGTCCCAGAGGTCTTAGGAGAATTATGGGGGTCACAGATACCTACATGCAGACTGGAGGGGTCCTGGAGCGCTTAGGAAATTTATGGGGGGCACAGATACCAACATACTGGCTGTAAAGTTGCCTGGGGGGCTTTGTGGGTTCGGGGGGTACAGATACCAATGTCCTGGCTGTAGATGTTCCTGGGGTACATAGAGGGGCTGTGGTCGCACATAACCCTACATCCAGGCTGTCGGGGTCCCGGGGGCCCCTGGCCAAATTGGGTCCCCCTGGAAAAGTCTCCCTCACGGTGGCCCCAGGGCTGGAGGAGCTCCCACTCCCTGATATGGTGCAGAGGCTGCAGCAGGGGCACAGAGCTTCTCTGGTGTCAGGGCCACAGCGGGGCAGGGGTAAAGGAGTGAGACCAGAGAAGCTCTGTGCCCCTGCTGCAGCCCCCAGGTAATAGAAGGGAGTGGGAGCTCTTCCAGCCCTGAGGCCACCGTGGAGGAACATCTACAGCCAGGACATTGGTATTTGTCATACATTAGAAGTAAGAGGAAGACTAAGGACAGGGTAGGCCCACTGCTCAGTGAGGAGGGGGAAACAGTAACGGGAGACTTGAAAATGGCAGAGATGCTTAATGACTTCTTTGTTTCAGTCTTCACTGAGAAGTCTGAAGGAATGTCTAGTATAGTGAATGCTTACGGGAAGAGGGTAGGTTTAGAAGAGAAAATAAGGAAAGAGCAAGTAAAAAATCACTTAGAAAAGTTAGATGCCTGCACGTCACCAGGGCCTGATGAAATGCATCCTAGAATACTCAAGGAGTTAATAGAAGAGGTATCTGAGCCTCTAGCTATTATCTTTGGGAAATCATGGGAGACGGAGGAGATTCCAGAAGACTGGAAGGGGGCAAATATAGTGCCCATCTATAAAAAGGGAAATAAAAACAACCCAGGAAACTACAGACCAGTTAGTTTAACTTCTGTGCCAGGGAAGATAATGGAGCAGGTAATCAAAGAAATCATCTCCAAACACTTGGAAGGTGGTAAGGTGATAGGGAATAGCCAGCATGGATTTGTAAAGAACAAATCGTGTCAAACTAATCTGATAGCGTTCTTTGATAGGATAACGAGCCTTGTGGGTAAGGGAGAAGCGGTGGATGTGATATACCTAGACTTTAGTAAGGCATTTGATACGGTCTCGCATGATATTCTTATAGATAAACTAGGAAAGTACAATTTAGATGGGGCTACTATAAGGTGGGTGCATAACTGACTGGATAACCGTACTCAGAGAGTAGTTGTTAATAGCTCCCAATCCTGCTGGAAAGGTATAACAAGTGGGGTTCCGCAGGGGTCTGTTTTGGGACCGGTTCTGTTCAATATCTTCATCAACGATTTAGATGTTGGCATAGAAACTACGCTTATTAAGTTTGCGGATGATACCAAACTGGGAGGGATTGCAACTGCTTTGGAGGACAGGGTCAAAATTCAAAATGATCTGGACAAATTGGAGAAATGGTCTGAGGTAAAGAGGATGAAGTTAAATAAAGATAAATGCAAAGTGCTCCACTTAGGAAGGAACAATCAGTTTCACACATACAGAATGGGAAGAGACTGTCTAGGAAGGAGTATGGCAGAAAGAGATCTAGGGGTCGTAGTGGACCTGAAGCTTAATATGAGTCAACAGTGTGATACTGTTGCAAAAAAAGCAAACGTGATTCTGGGATGCATTAACAGGTGTGTTGTAAACAAGACACGAGAAGTCATTCTTCCGCTTTACTCTGCGCTGGTTAGGCCTCAAGTGGAGTATTGTGTCCAGTTCTGGGCACCACATTTCAAGAAAGATGTGGAGAAATTGGAGAGGGTCCAGAGAAGAGCAACAAGAATGATTAAAAGTCTTGAGAACATGACCTATGAAGGAAGGCTGAAGGAATTGGGTTTGTTTAGTTTGGAAAAGAGAAGACTGAGAGGGGACATGATAGCAGTTTTCAGGTATCTAAAAAGGTGTCATCAGGAGGAGGGAGAAAACTTGTTCACCTTAGCCTCCAATGATAGAACAAGAAGCAATGGGCTTAAACTGCAGCAAGGGAGATTTAGGTTGGACATTAGGAAAAAGTTCCTAACTGTCAGGGTAGTTAAACACTGGAATAGATTGCCTAGGGAAGTTGTGGAATCTCCATCTCTGGAGATATTTAAGAGTAGGTTAGATAAATGTCTATTAGGGATGGTCTAGACAGTATTTGGTCCTGCCATGAGGGCAGGGGACTGGACTCGATGACCTCTCGAGGTCCCTTCCAGTCCTAGAGTCTATGAGTCTATGAGTAATCTGTGCCCCCCATAAAACACCTAATCCCCACGGGAACACCTACAGCCAGGATGTTGGTATCTGTCCCCCTATAAATCTCCTAAGCCCTCTGTAACCCTTCCAGTCTGAACTTAGGTATCTGTGACCCCCAGAAATCCCCGAATGCCCCAGGAACCCCTACAGCCTGGACTTAGGTATCTGTGACTCCAACGAACCTCCTAAACCACCCAGGACCCCTTCAGCTAGGACGTAGGCATCTGTTCCCCCCTCAACCCCCAATCCCCTCGGGACCCCTAGACCCTGGACGTAGGTGTCTGTGTCCGCCCCGATTCCCTAAGCTCCCCCATTACCCCTTAAGCCTGGACGTAGGTATCTGTACTCCCACAAACCCCCTAAACGTCCCAGCAACCCCTTCAGCCTGGAAGTCCCTATCTGTGACACCCACGAACCTCTAACCTCCCAGGGATCCCTACAGCCTGCACACAGGTGTCTGAGCACCCCACAAACCCCCTAAGCTCCTCGGGACACATCCAGCCTGGATGTATCTGAGCCCCCAGTGAACCGCCTAATCTCCTCGGGACACCGACAGCCTGTACCTTGGTATCTGTGCCCCCCACAAACCCCCT
This sequence comes from Gopherus flavomarginatus, assembly GCF_025201925.1. NCBI lineage: Eukaryota > Metazoa > Chordata > Testudines > Testudinidae > Gopherus > Gopherus flavomarginatus. The sequence continues at coordinate 58,087,385 of NC_066622.1, read as the reverse complement.
ATAACCCCCAGGACCCATCCAGACTAGATGTAGGTATCTGTACCCCCACAGCCTCCCTGGGACTCCTACAGCGTGGAGGTTTGTATCTGTGCCCCTCATGAAACCATAACCCCCCCTGTCCCCTCCAGACTGGACATAAGTATCTGTGCACCCCACGAACCCATAAGCACCTGTAGGGACGCCTACAGCATGGACTTAGGTATCTGGGCCCCCCCAAAACCCCCTAAGCCCACCAGGGACCCCTATAGCCTAGAGATAAGCATCTGTGCTCCCTGAACCCCATAAGCCCCCCCTGGACCCATCCAGCCTGGACTTAGGTATCTGTGCCCCACATGAACCCGCTAAGCCCCCCAGGGACCCTCCAGCCTGGATGGAAGTATCTGTGCCCCCCACAACCCCTAAGTGCCGAGACACCCCTCCAGCCTGGAGGTAGTTATCTGTGCCCACCAGAAACCGCTTTAGCCCCGCCAGGGACCACTCCAGCCTGGATGCAGATATCTGTGCCCAACACAAATGGCGTAAGCCCCGCCCCCGGGAACCCTCCAGCCTGAACCTAGGTATCTGTGCCCCCCCAACACACTAATTCCCCCTGGAAGAACTGTTGCCTGGAAGTAGGTATCTCTGCCCCCAACAAACACCCTAAGCCTCCCAGGGACCGGTGCAGCCTAGACGTAGGTATCTCTGCCACCCAGAAAACCCCTAATCCACCCTGGGAATCCTACAGCATGGACCTAGGTATCTGTGCCCCCCAGGAACTCCCTAAACCCTCCAGAAACCACTCCAACCTGGACATAGATATCTGTGCCTCCCAAAAAACCCTAAGCCCCCCGGGACCAATAGAGTATGAAGATAGGTATCTCTGCCATCCGCAAAACCCCCTAATCCTCTCTGGAACCTCTCCAGCCTGGATGTACATATCTGTGCCCCTCCCCACAAACCACCTAAGCCCCCCGGGACCCCTCCAGCCTGGATGTAGGTATCTGTGCAACCCCAAAGCCCTAAGCCCCCCAGAATGCCTGTAGCCTGGACGTAGATATCTGTGTCTCCTACAGTACCACTAAGCCCCACCAAGGGACCACTCCAGGACATACATAGGAATCTGTGCCCCTCACCAAGTCCCTATACCCCCAGGGATCAGTGTTCTCACCACAACCCCCTAAGCGTCCACGGACCCCTTCAGCCTGGACGAAGATATTGCTGTCCTCCAGGAAGCCTTTAATCCCCACCAGGACCTCTACAGCCTGGACGCAAGTACCTATGCCCCTCACAACCCCCCTAACTCTCCCAGGGTCCCGCCCATACTGGATGTAGTTATCTGTGACCCTACGAACCCCCGTAAGCCCTCGAGGGACCTCTACAGCCTCCACGTAGGTGTGATGTTCTGTGCATTACCCTGTGTGGCCACATGGTGTCACTGTTGCTCCATGCAGGAAATGCTCTGTGCATTACCCTGCGTGGCCACACGGTGCCACTGTTTCTCCATGCAGGAAATGCTCTGTGTATTACCCTGCGTGGCCACACGGTGCCACTGTTGCTCCATGCGTGGAAATGCTCTGTGCATTACCCTGTGTGGCCACACGGTGCCACTGTGGCTCCATGCAGGAAATGCTCTGTGTATTACCCTGCATGACCACATAGTGTCACTGTTGCTCCATGTAGGAAATGCTCTGTGTATTACCCTGCATGGCCACACGGTGTCACTCTTGCTCCATGCAGAAAATGCTCTGTGCATTACCCTGTGTGGCCACACGGTGTCACTCTTGCTCCATGCAGAAAATGCTCTGTGCATTACCCTGTGTGGCCACATGGTGTCACTGTTGCTCCATGCGCGAAATGCTCTGGGCATTACTGTGATGGAGTGGGGACTGTCTGTGTGGGGGATGGGAGAGGAGGGGGTGACTTTAGGTGAGGGACAGGACGTTAACCTGTAACTCGAGCTAGGCAGGGCTGAGAGAGTGAGCACCTTTGCCCGGGAAGCTGGACACAGGAAGGGGTCGGCTGGATGGAGTTAGTTCAGTTTTGGTTTGGAGCTGGGTAGTTGGAATTCAGAGAATCCGAAACTGGGAACTAAGCTTCCTGAACCCCCAGAAGGACTCAACTGACAGGTCCTGGTTGTGCCCCAAAGCCCTGCTGTATCCTTCGTTCCTGTTGGCCAAAACTACCCTCTGTTTTACTTTCTGGCTGAGTCACTGTGTGTCCCTGGAAGAGGGGTGCAGGGCCAGATTCCACCACACTCCATGACACCCCCTAAGCCCCTCTGGGACCCCTGCAGCTGGGACGTAGGTATCTGTGCCCCCCACCCAACCCCTGGGCCCCCCCAGGGACCCCTACAGCCTGGACCTGGATATCTGTGCCCCCCATGAACCCACTCAAATCCCCAGGGACCCCTTCAGCCTGGACATAGGTGGAACCCGTCTGCCAGGCTGAATTGATAGCAGCAAGGACTGGGTTCAATACATAGGGGTCCCTTCCCTATTACGTAATGCAAACCAGATCGAGCCCTCACCCAGTGACATGGGAAAATTTTACATACACACCCCTAGGTGCCTCAAAGAGGCAATACTTCCCCTCTCGCAATCATAGAATCTGGGTATAGCAGAAAATGTTTAATAACGTGAGATAAACAACATAGCATTACATTTGGAAAACACCTCAACTAGGCCGTGTCCTTCTCCTTGGGCTGTAGAATCTAGCAATCCCCAAATCACCCCAAGACTCCAAAGTACAAAACCTCAAATATTTCAAGACTCCAGCAACCCCATAATCACCCACATTCCCGCAGCCCCAGAGTTCAAGAGTCTATCTGCCGGGTTTTCCCCCTGCTAGCCTGGGTTGAAAGGGGCACCTTACATGGTCCACTGCTGTCTGCCCTGCCTCTCCGTGGGATTCTGCTTCTACCTTTCCCACAAACTGCTCAGCTCAGTCCACCAGCTGCTCTGCTCCACCAACCAACCTGTGATCTGCTCCAGCTGTCTCCAAAAACTACTTAGCTTATTTCACTCTGTGAGCCATTCCAAGTGTTCCAGAATCTGCTTTTCTCCATCAGCTACTCTACAACATAGTTTCAAACTCCCCCACTATTTAACACAGTACTTCAATTACTTCAGCTCAGAAACCTGGATCTTCAGTTATTAAAAAATTCAACAACCATCTCTACTATTCAACTGTTAAAAAAGAAGAAGATGTAATTGGTGTTTCTGGCTCATCCAAGGAGCCCACTCCCTTGTCTAGTGAGTGCCACTCAACTGATGGTTAGAATCCCTGTCTCAAAGCTGTTTCACAGTTCCTCATCCACACAATCAGGGTGACAACACTCCACATCTCACACCCCAACAACAAATAAACTGGGGATACCATAGCTGCCAAAGTAACCATAACAGGCTGCCGTGGCCGTGTCACGCATGGTGGGTGTGTCTATGCAAACATAATCAGACCCTGAAATCCTTTTCCACACTTGCCATAATTCACCACCAGATGTGAGGGTAGAGTTCATCCTGCTTCTGCTTACATAGGTATCTGTGCCCCCCACAACCCCCTAATCCCACCAGAACCCATCTAGCCTGGATAATGGTATCTGTGCTCTCCACAAACCTCTAAGCCCCCCAGGGAACACACAAGCCCAGATGTAGGCATCTGTATGCCAAACACACCCCTTAATACCCACAGGAACCTTCCAGACTGTAGGTAGGTATCTGTGACCGCTAGAGCCCCACAAAGTCCCTCGGGACCCCTACAGCATGGATGTTTGTATCTGTGACCGACAAAAACCGCCTAAGATACCCAGGGCCACCTACCATCAGGATGTAGGTATCTGTTCCCCCCCAAAACACACCTAATCCCCGCGGAACCACTCCAGCCTAGATGTAGGTATCTCTGACCCCACGAATCCGCTAAGACATGACAGGACCCCTCCAGCATCGACATAGGTATCTGTGCCCACACAACTCTCCTAAGACCCCCAAAACCCCTCCAGCCTAGACGCAGGTATCTGTGCCCAGCATGAACCCCCTAAGTTCCCTAGGACCCCTCTTGCCTGGATGAATGTATCTGTGCCCCTTACAAACCCCTAAGCCCCCCCCAGGATCCCTATAGACCGGACGTAGATATCTGTGCACCCTCACGAACCCACTGATCCTCCCAGCGACCCCTACAGCATGGAAGTAGGTATCTGTACCCCAAAATTCCCCAAAGCAACCCCAGGAAACCTACAGCCTCGATATAGGTATCTGTGCCCCCGCACAACTCCCTAATACCCCCAGAACTCCTCCAGCCTGGACGTAGATATTTGTGACTTCCAGGAACCCTCAAAGCCCTCCCTAGGACTTCTCCAGTCCCTACATAGGTATCTCTGCCCCCACCAGCCTTCTAAGACCCATAGGGCCCCCACCAGCCTGGTTATAGCTATGTGTACGCCACACAAACCCCCTAAGCTCCCCAGGGCTCCCTCCAACCGGTACGTAGGTATCTGCGCAACCACAAACCCTTAAGTCCCCCAGGGATCCCTCCAGACCATACGTAGGTTTCTGTGACCCTTACCAACTCCTTAAACCCCCAGGGACCACTACAGCCTGGACGTATGTATCTATGCTCACCACAACCCCTAAGCCATCCAGGGACCTCTCCAGCCCTGACGTAGATATTTGTGCCCCTCATGAAGCCCCTAATGCCCACCAGAATGTCTCCAGCCTGGACGTAGCTATCTGTGCCCCCCACGACCCCTAAGCCCCCCAGGGATCTCTACAGCCTCTACATAGGCGTGATGCTCTGTGCATTACCCTGCATGGTCACATGCAGTCACTGTTACCCTATGCGAGAAATGCTTTGTGCATTACCCTGCGCGGCCACATGGAATCACTCTTGCTCCATCCAGGAAGTGCTCTGTGCATTTCCCTGCATAGCCACATGGTGTCACAGTTGCTCCATCCAGGAAATGCTCTGTCCATTACCCAGTGTGGCCACACGGTGTCACTCTTGCTCCATGCGGGAAATGCTCTGTGCATTACTGTGATGGAGTAGGGACTGTCTGTGTGGGGGATGGGAGAGCAGGGGGTGACTTTAGGACCGGACACGTGCTCAGCCTGTAACCTGAGCTAGGCGGGGGGAGGGGTCAGCACCTTTGCCCGGGAAGCTGGACATAGGAAATGGCCAGCTGGAGGGAGTTGGGTTAGTTCAGTTTCGGTTTTGGTCTGGGTTGTTGGAATTCAGCGATTTCCAAACTGGGAAGTAAGTTTCCGGAACCCCTAGAAGGACTTGATTGTGGGGTCCTGCTTGTGCCTCGAAGCTCTGCTGTATCCTTCGCTCCTGTTGTCGAATAAACCTTCTGTTTTACTGGCTGTCTGAGAGTCACTGTGAGTCCCAGGAAGAGGGGTGCAGGACTGGACTCCCCCACACTCCGTAACAGACCCTAAGCCCCTCCGAGACCCCTGCAGCCTGGACGTAGGTATCTGTGCCTCCCACCAAACACCTAAGCCCCCGAGGGACCTATACAGCCAGAAAATTGGTATCTGTATCCCATACAGACTCCATAAGCCCCTTGCGACACTCCAGTGTGCACGTAGGTATATGTGCCCCTCAGAAACCCTCTAAGCTCCGAGGAACCCCTACAGCCTGGACATAGGTATTTGCACTCCCACAACCCCCCAACCCCCCCCCTCCCGGGATATCTACAATCTGGACGTAGATATCTGTGCCCCTCATGAAACCTCTTACCCCCCCTGGGAACGATACAGCCTGGACATACGTATCTGTGCCCACTCGAACCCCTAAAACCCACTGGTACCCCATACAGCCTGGACATCATGGGTGTCTTTGGCCCCCACAAATCCCCTAAGACTCCCAGGATGCCTCCAGCCTGGACGTAGGTATCTTTGACCCCCACTAACCCGCTAAGCCCCCCTGGTAACCCTACAGCCTGGATGTAGGAATATGTGCCCCCCACGAACCCTCTAAGCCCCCATGGGACCCCTAGAGCATGGAGATTGGTATCTGTGTCCCCCCCAAACTCTCTAAGCCCCCCAGGGACCGCTATGGCCTGGACATAGGTATCTGTGCACCCCAAGGCCCCTAAGATCCTCCGGACCTCTGCAGCCTGGCTGTAGGTGTGACGGTGCTGCCCGTGGGAGCCAGCTCAGCTCACTCAATCAGAGTGAATTGCAAACAAAACAGGGCAGACAAATCCCAAACGCTGCTGGTTATTTCAATACTTAGATTTACCAAGCCAGCACAAAACAGCTTCTGTAGAACCTCACTGGTTACTTAGAAGTTTAAACCACGCAGTTCCCTTAAAGTACCCAGCCTCAGGCCTCCGTCCAGACACACCTGTTAGATATGATGATGATTCCTGAAAATCTTACTTCATCATATAAAAGAAAAGATTCTTCCGATCCCAAAGGATCAGCCACATAACCAGGTTCAATTATAACTTAGATTTTACCTAAAAGACATGCTATAGCCAATTCTTATTAACTAAGCTAAAATTTATTAGAAAAGAAAAGAGAGAGAGTGAGTGTTGGTTAAAAGATTAATAGACATATAGACTTGAATTCAATTTTTGAGGTTCAGATACAAAGTAGAGATGAGCTTGTAGTTGCCAAAAGTCCTTTTAGAAATAGTCCATAGGTTATAATCCAATGTCCATATTCAGGGTGGCTCCAGTCAATGACTGGGGATGTCAATCCTTGTGGCTTAAGGTTTCCCCCTCTTGAAACCCAAAGCAGATCTGAGATGAAGAAGGATCGTGTCCCAGGTTCTTAAACATTTCCAGCAGCCTTTCGGCCTGAGAAAACAATAGGCTTAACTCTCCTTCCAAGCATCCTGGCAATTAGTACAGAGTAATTTATTCATTAAACAGTTCAGATACAGGTTACCACAACCTTCAAAGAGACACAGACAATAATACTATTTCACTCAAGTATCATCATAAATGTTAATATTCTTTTTTTGCTCTTTGAATTAAAACTATAGCAATAGACAAGACTTGTTTGCCTACATCACAAGACCTGAGCAAACACCTCCCCTTCTACCTCTAACACTGCAGACTTGCATTTCAAAGCTCTGTTCATTTACATATCTTGTTAACCAGTTTTTAAGGTTCACCCACTGGTCAGGTCAGTCGGTGAGGTGAGTTAATTAACTGTTTCTGGCCCTGTCACCTTTCAATGAGATATTAGATTATACTTATAATGTCACAGTGGTGGTGAGTCGACTGCTGCAGCTCCCCGAAGACTCTGCCTGCATCTCTCACCGAGCTGGAGTACAGCAGTCAAGGGGAGAGCACTCGATGTGTTGCATCTACACTAGACGCGATATATCGACCCCGCTGGATCGATCGCTGCCCACCGATTTGGCAGGTGGTATAGACATACCCCAAGTATCTGGTGATCAGAGCTGGACCCTGGAGGGGGACAAATTGAAGGAACTCAGGGGTTAAGGTGCCTCTATTGTCAACTGTCAGGGCTGCTGTGGCTCAGAGGAGGGTGCTTGACTACCTGGCAGGCTTAGGTGCCGCAAACATGGGAGGCAGGAGAAGTGAAGCGGTCACGGTGTGCTTGGGGTGCTCGTGCTCAGAGCAGGGGTGAGCTGGGGCGAGGGGGGGTGCTGCAGGGCAGAGCGGGGGAATTGCCACAAGAGAGGCGCCTCAGGGTGGAGGTGGGAGCTTCCACGGGTGGGGCGCCTTAGGGCGGGGGCACGGGGGAGGAGGGCGCAAGGTGGAAGTTTCGCCTACGGCATGAAACATCCTTGCACGGGCCCTGCCCCATGTCCTGCCTGCAGCCAGCCCTGCACCCCCTGCCCTGCCCTGCCCGCAGCCATCCTCTGTCTCCATCCAGCCCTGCACCTTCTGCCCTGCCCGCACCAGCCGCATCCTCCCTACCCTGCCTGCAGCCAGCCCCACAGCCAGCCCCTGACACACCCCCTGCCCTGTCTCCAGCCAACTCCTGCCGCTCCCCCTTGTGGCCCTGCCCAAAGCCAGCCAGCCCCCACACACCCCCAGCCTGCACCAGCCCTGCACCCCCTGTCTGCAGCCAGCCCCGCACGCCCTACCCTGTCTCCAGCCAACCCCTGATGTACCCCCCAGCCTGAAGCCAGCCAGCCCTGCATCCCTTGCCCTGCCTGCAGCCAGACCCTACCTCCAGCCAACTCCATGTCCACTGGGGCCCTGCAGTTCCCAGGGCAGTAACCATGCACATCTGCTTCAATGAAGGGGGCAGGCAGCTGGGACCCACACATGTGCACACTCTTGGGTGACCAGATAGCAAATGTGAAAAATCGGGACTGGGCTGGGGGTAATAGAATCCTAGATAAGAAAAAGACCCCAAAATTTGGACTGTCCCTATAAAATCGGGACATCAGGACACCTTAGCACACCCCCAGGACTCCTGAGTTCCATTGCTGGGTTTCCTATTGGTTCCACTGCTGGTTGTTTTCCTTTTCCTGGGGGGACTTTCGGCAAGTTGCTCCACACTCTAGGGCTCTGTCCCCAGCAGTCAAATGGGGATTTCATACTTTCCCGCTATTGGAAAGTGCTGGGAGAATCCCCCAGCAAAAGCTGCTCTGACAGTGCTAAGCAGCATCTGACCATTCAAGGTCAGAGCTCGGTACCTGGGAGGAGTGTTTGGCTCTGGGGTTTCACTTCAGCCCAGTCTAGAGAGAGGGGCCCAACCATGGAGTTTGGCTCAAGAAGACCAAGTGTCCAATTTGTTAAGGGCGTTTTGAATTCCAACCCTGTGCTCCTAAGTGCTTGGTGTCAGTTGCAAATTTTAGAAGCATGCTCTCCACTGCATTTTCCAAATCATTCATGAAAATATTGAATAGTATCTGACCACGGACTGATCCCTGCTGGACCCACTAGGTACACCCTCTCCTTTGGACAGCCAAACATGGAGAAGGGCTCCTGGAGTCTGGGCTTTCAACCAGCTCTGCACCAACATTACACTGATTACAGCTGGACTGCATTTCCCTCGTTTGCTTGTGAGAATGTGCTACGGGACTGTGTGAAAAGCCTTAGCAACCCCAAGCTAGATCCCATCTACTGTTTACCCACCTCCACCAGGCCCAAAACCCTGCCAAAGAAGGAAAGAGGATTGGTTTGGAATGATTTGTTCTTGACAAATCCATGCTCACTAGTCCTAAGAACCAAAGTATTCTATAAGTGCTGCTGACAAACTGAGTGCTTAAGAATGTATTTCAGGATCTCTCCAGCAATGGCAGTGAGGCTAGCTAGTATGTAAATCTCAGGGGTCTCTTTGTTCCCCTTTTAGAGAAAGGTCCTGTCTTGTTCATGGATGGGAAGATGTTCTTTTTCAGGGATCTCAGACGAGAACTGGGGCACAGCACCTGGTTTGTCAAGGCCACAAAAAAGGAGGCAGGAACCTCTTCTCTCCTGCTGGCAAAGAACCCCAGGTACCTGAAAGACAGGGACTCACATCCCTGAATGGGCTTTTAAAAAGGCACTGGTTAAAGATTGGCCCCGACCATTTCTTGTTTCCATAGACTAGACATTTTAGCAAACTTTAGAATTCCTTGGTGCTAAACACTGTGAAACTCCCCTTTCTCCTTCACAGAGGGCTTTAGCGCCCCTTATCTCACTCAGGCTCACAACTGCCCGGAGTTTGAGAACTGTCCCTGTTCCCATTGGACTGATGGGAGGAGCCTGAGGTGCAGAGAAGGGAAGTGACCTACCCAAGCGCCTACACAGTAAGGTGGTGGCAGAGCCAGAAAGAGAAGTCACCAGTCCTGACTCCTGTTCTAACAGACAATAACCCCCCTAGAGGCAGGGATAGAGCTCAGGAATCGAGATGATGGGGAAATTTCATTGAATCCATTTCTGTCAGAAAAACTCATTCAGTCTAATCCGGTTTGTTTCTCAAAATCATAACAAGTGGGATGAAAGTTCTTTGCAAAAATATTGTATTGAAAAACAAAAGCATCTCCTGTTTGTCAGAGTGTGTTAAATTGTCTCCTCGCACACAAAGAGGAGACACTTAGATCTCAAACATTAGATAAGATGCTTCAGTCTGAGCTAAGTCATTGCTGCTCTTAACAATTTCAAAATAAAAGAATGCAAATAAAATAGACTATTTCAACTATTCTATTACATATTAATCTGCTCTGAGTAAACGTGATAGGACACCTCATATTATGCCCTACTCCTAATGACACTCTCCAATGGATCCCCATCCTCCACCCACCGTCAGGTAGGTAAGAGCGGATCATTATTATTTCTACTTGAAAGAGGGAGAAGTTAAGGCTGAGAAAGGAGAATTGACTTGTTTTAGGTCACACAGCCAGTCAGAGGCAGAGTTGGGAATAGGACCCAAGAGCCCTGATTTTCAAACTACCCATTGGATCTTGAATTTCAGACACTGAATGACCTGAATATTGTGCTCTCAGATGAGCTCCAGACCAACAACAGTGACAGTAACTATTCAGCAAGTATTTGAGGAGAACTGCAATGTTAGAGAGAATCATGAACTGCTCAGAGACAAGTAATGCAGAGAAGCGGCAAAATTCATCAAACATAGATCTGGTTTTGACTTATAAAGAGAAAAACAAGGACCTGAGTCGCCTCCCTGTCAATAACCCCCGGCTCAGCCAATCAGGGTAGAGACTGAGGATGGGAGGCTGAGGGATCTCACCAGAGAGCCCAAAGAATGGCCCAGGTCACCAGTGGGGATCACTTCCCGAGCAATAGTTCAGCCTCACATTTTTGGGTAGACCTCCCACAGTGAGAACTGCAGAGCACTGCCCTGCAAAAAACTAAAAAAACCACACACACACTCTCTCTCTCCCCCTCCCTCCTGGTGTTGGGAGGGGAACAGGTAAAAGGACAAAGGAAGCAAGAGAAGAGAAAGGAGGGAGGGAGCGATGGAGGAAGAGGTGAAACAAAAAGGACAAACCCTAATGTCCCCAGTGATTCTAAGGGAGAAAATCCCAGCTGCAGAATAAAATTCTGCCTCCTTAAGCTTGTGTTTTCCATGCCTCGAATTCACCTGTCACCAGATGGATCAGACTGAACAGCTTTCAAACCTCCAGGAGGCTCTTACCTTCTAAACAGGGACGGCTGTTTTCTAGTAAAATCACTAAAAGGGAAGGAGAAACCTCGAAAGAGGTTCCTCCTGGTGCTCACGTCCGTGAACCCGAATACTCTCTCAGTCCTCAAAGAGAGATCTGGAGAAGGAGACTTGCTGAAGCAAAGCCACAGGGGTCTCTGAGGTTTCCCTGGCCCCTCACCCCTGTCCTGCCTTGCTGATGTCAGCATCTCTCTGTGAGGTCACCACCTCCCCACCACCTTGGACCAATAGTCTTAGGTCCTGCAAAAGGCCTTTGTGATGTCACTGCTACATCCCTCCTTTGCTGTGCCAATGTCCTGCCCCTGACCTAGACCTTTGGAGGTTTGAGCTACTCCCTGTGGATCACCCCACTCAAGGAGTTTTCATTCTAGTCAGCAAGCCGGCTAGACAGGAAAACATCAGACGCTGCTCCCAATGCTACACTCAGTTTTTCAGAAATTAGTCGACTTTCTGGCCAGAAGAGACCATTAGATCATCTAATCTGACCCCCTGCATGTCACAGGCCTCCTGTATGACACAAGAGCTACTTTGGGGGCAAACACATTCAAGAAAGGCATCTAGTCTTCATTAAATGACATCAGGAGATGAAGAATCCACCCCTTTCCTTGGTAGCTTGTTCCTGTGGTGAATCATCCTCGCTGTTGACTATTTATGCCTTAGTTGTAATAGGAATTTGTCTCTTTTGACCTTCCAATCATTGGGTCTTGTTAGGCCTTTCTCTGCTAGATTCAAGAGCCCTTTAATAACCAATCTTTTCTCTCCATTAAGGCACTTCAACACTTCAGCGAAGTCACCTTTCAATCTTCTTTTCATAAGCTAAACAGGTTGAGCTCTTTCAATAGCTCACTAGAAGGTATTTTTTTCCAGCCCTCAGAAGATTTGGTAGCTCTTTGCTGCCCTAGCTCCAATTTCACAACATCTTTTTCAAATGAGGACACCAAAACTGAAAGCTATTCCAATATCAGTCTCACTGATGCCATGTCACCTCCTGTGACGTTATTGACATAATCTGTAACTGTATAGATCACCGTTGCGACCACTGTTCTATATTTGCAGTCAATATTGTAGAAAGGTTGTTTTGTAAGGGGTCTATGGAGAGGTTCTGATTGGCTGATTATAATGATGCTATCTCTAGATGTGTATCATTTTTGTAGTTGATGTTATGAATATTGGCTCTATGCTGCCCATATTTCAAACTTGTGCCATAATGGGGGACAAAACAGCTACCTTGTTAGAAGTGGCCTTGCCAATAGATGGAACCTGGGATTTAAACTCCCAATGATCGCACTGTGTTTGGGATCCATTTGAATTCCTCTCCCAGGTCTTTGACATTTTCATCTCCACTCATAGCGACTCTGGTAGAGGATTAAAGAAGTCAAAGCATCATCTCCAAGCACAGACAACGGAGAATGCTTCATCACATGACACTTTGAGAAGTGGATGGATAGAACGTGATGAAGATAAACTCTGCCAGCTCAGACAAAAGATAACAGTTGTGCAGTGATGAGGAAGGAGGGAATCTCTGAGTCACCCGTCCACGGTCGTTTCTTCACAGTGCTCCCAAGCTGGAGAGTGAAGAACCCCCTCGGTCCCACCGTGAGACTGAGGAACAGGAGGCCTGTCACCCCCATTCCTGCCGTCCTGCATTCCTGGTGTCCAGCATCCCAGAGGGCCTCCGTGCCAGCAACGAAACCCAACCGTCGTCTGGACTCCCCAGTGCTCCTCCTCAACGGTTCTAAATCAGCGGGAGAGTGGAAGGTCCTGGGCGTCGCGCCGGCACCTTGGATCCACTGCACCTGAACAGTGGGGAAAGGTTTCTGTGTTGGGGCATTGTTTAGTGTTTTCTAGTTTCCAAGGGAGGGTTTATGGGCCTGAGCATTAAGCTCCCAAACCCAGTCACTGTTTCATTGTATTCATTAAGTTTGCATTTTCCCCTGTTCCCCCAGCTTTCTGTACCTTTACCCTGACTACACTTACCTTTGTGCCAAACCACCTTGTCTCCTCTTTATTTTATTTCCACCTCAGAAGGAGGGAGGCAAAATCCACTGGTGATAGAGACAAGAGGGAGTCGAGTTTGTATCTCCTGAGAAAAGGGGCTTTTTCCTTTCCTATTTCTCCCCTACCATTTCTAACATTTTCCTTTGAAGCGTTGCCTTATTCAGCTTGAGGAAACATTAGCTTTTAAGATAAAAACTACGAAATACAGAACTAGAGACATTTTTTAGAAATCTGGGATTTAGACATTTTATTTAAAGCCGGGGGGGGGTGTTGGAGTTTCTGAGAAGGTTTTTGTTTGCAAGAAGCAACATTGTTGTGTCTGTTTTTGTACCAAGTGGGGAGATGGTTGTCTATAAAGGAAAAGTCAAGACTAAATGGATCCAGTGAGCATGGGATTTGAACCCATGCATACAAAGCACAAAGGATTAGCAGTCCATCATCTTAACCACTGGGCCACCTCATCTGAGCTGTAACAAAACGGACAGGAGGAGAAATCTAAGGCCAACAGAGATAGGGACACGAAGGAGTTTTTAAATACTAAGCGTAAGCAGGGTCTGAATGAGCTCCCCCCTCACATCTAGTGAGGAGCTGGGGAAAGACTTCAGGAACAGACTGTGTTTGCATAGACACACCTACTCTGCCTAGCTATGCAGCATGATGGGGCCGCTTCCCCAAAATGAGCAGTTTGGGATGGTCTTGGGTTACAAATCACTTTAGGATTGAGTGGAATGAAATGTTATTGTCCTTCCTGTATGAGTGAAGGGCAGCAGAACAGACCTACTCCATCCTGATGGAGGGGTATATGGGTGAGGAATAGCTTTTATTGGACTGCAGAGAAGGATTGAGGACATCACGCTAAAACAGTGGTCCCGGAATATTTCACATTGTGCCCTCTTAGCCATGGCTGTGGCCCCTCGGAAGCCATGGTCGAGAAGCAGGGCTGGGAGTGGGGCTGTTGCTTGCTGGGGAGAAGGGTGCGGACAGGGGCAAGGGGGTCATCGCTGGGCTGGGAGCCAGAGGCCCAGACTGAGGGTGGGGTTGGGGAAGAGCTGGGACAGAGTGGGGCTGAGTGGTGCTTCCTCCCTGCCCTTCATGGGGGCTGACTCAGGCCCTGAGGTGCCCCCATGAATGTTCCTTTGTGTCTCCCTAGGAGTCATACCCCACATTATGGGGACCACTGAACCCTACTCGCTAAGCAGGGGCTAGTGATGACAAAGCCCAGGGAAAGTGCCCCAGCACCAGAATCATGCACCCCCTTCTGTCTGTGGCTCTGCCCCCTTCCACCCATAGCCCCATCCACTATCACCTCTGTTCCGCCCCTTCCCCCACCAGCCCCACCCTGTCACTCCTTTACCCCTGCCCCGCTGCGGCCCTGAGACCAGAGAAGCTCCGTACCCCTGCTGCAGCCCCTGGGCCGTAGCAGGGAGTGGGAGCTCCTCCAGCCCTGGGGCTGACATAGGGGAGACTTTTGCAGGGTGGCCTAATTTGGCCGGGGTCCCAGTCATGGGCCCCACTGTCCCCTTGCTGATGCAAGGTTTGGGGAGACTGAGCCCCCCCGACCTCCATTACGTGCCGCCCAGGCTACCGCTGCTCAGTGTGGGGCCAGTCTCCCTGTGTTTTCTGCTGCTTGTGCTGGGGAGCCTGGCCGGCACTAGGGGTGGGGCCCCCAGCAGCCACCCAATGCTCCAGGGGGTCAAAGGGCACCGTGTGGCAGTGCAAAGGTGCTCACTGCTCTCCCCTGCCCCAATGCTCCTCCATGGGCCAATAGAGGGTTGGGGGGAGTGAGGAGCAACACTATGTGCTCCATGCGTCCTGGTCACTTTCCCCACCTGGGCTGTGCTGTGAGGGGAGCATCAGAAGCTGCTGCTCTCTGCCCTCCCCTTATGCAGCCCAGCTGAGGAAAGTGACCTGGATGCAGGGAGCACTGATGACGTCACTTCTCATCTCCCCACCCCCACAGCCCCTAGGGGTACCCGGAGGAGCAGCATCCCAGGGAGGAGCAATGCTAGCTGCTGCATGCACACAGATCACTGTCCGCACGTGGGTGCAGGAGGGGGCGCAGGGGTTGGGGACAAAAGACGGGGGAAGGGGTTGGGGTGAAGGGGGTGCAGCACAGGGGCAGTGGCTGGTGGCACAGGAGGGGGTACAGGGTTTAGGGGTGAAGGGAATTCAGGAGGGGGCAGTGGCTGGTGGCACAGGAAGGGGTGCAGGGGTTAGGGGTGAATTGGGTGCAGGAGATGGCAGTGGCTGGTGGCACAAGAGGTGGTGCAGAGGTTAGGGGTAAAGTGGGTTCAGTAGAGGGGCAGTGGCTGGTGGCACAGGAGGGGGTGGAGGGGTCAGAGGTGAAGGTGGTGCAGGAGATGGCAGTGGCTGGTGGCACAGGAGGGGGTGCAGGGGTTAGGGATGAAGAGAGTTCATGAGGGGGCAGTGGTTGGTGGCACAAGAGGGGAATATGGGAATTAAGGGCAAAGGGGACACAGTGTAGGGGTTAGGGCACAGGAGGGGGCAGGAGTTGAGGTGAAGGAGGCACAAGGGTTGGGAGTGCCGGAGCTAGGAGGTAAAGGGAGAGGGGGATCGTCTAGGGGCGATGAGGAAGTGCCAAATTCTAAGTTTTACCCATGGCACCATTTCCCCTAACCCTGATCCTTGGTAACATTTCTTGCTGGTATGGGGAAGGGAGAGAGATGAGGCGTTTTCTCTCTGTTTCTTTCCTCTCCATTTTTTGCTCCTTCCTTCAATTCCAGAATCCTCCCTTGTGTTTCAGACTGTGCAGTGACGCCCTCCCAACCCCAGGCCTCTGGAGCCTTTGGAGCAGAAAGATCCCAGGAGCTGAGGGTGAATCCAGGAGTGAGTAGCTGGCAGGAAGGAGTCCTAGCAGTTCTTCTGGGAGCACAGGTGAGGAATGACTCCCCCTTCCCTAGATTCTCCCCATGGGAACAGGGAGGGTTGTGTGATAAATTCCTGTAACTCTTCTGCCCCTCTGAGTTGGCAGAAACAAGGGCTGGGTTCAGTATCTAGGGGTTCTGCTTCAATAAAACAATACAAAACTGGCTCGAGCCCCCACCCAGTGACCTGGGACAATTACACATCACCCCCCTGGGTGCCTCTAGGAGGCAATACTTCCCCTCTTGCAAGCAGGGAGTCTGAGCCGCTCCACTCCACCAGCCATTCCATGAACCACTCCAGTGGTCCCTGCAAACTGCTCTGCTGGGGCAGCAAAGAGCCACCAAATGTTCTGAGGGCTGGAGAAAAATGCCTTCTAGTGAGTAGTGAAAGAGCTCAACCTGTTTAGCTTATCAAAAGAAGAGTGAAAGGTGACTTCACTGAAGTGTTGAAGTGCCTTCAGGGAGAGAAAAGACTGGGTATTAAAGGGCTCTTTAATCGAGCAGAGAAAGGCATAACAAGACCCAATGGCCGAAAAGTGAAAAGAGAAATTCATATTACAAATAGGGCGCAAAAATTCAGAAGTGAGGATGATTCACCACAGGAACAAGCTACCAAGGAAAGTGGTGGATTCGCCATCTCCTGATGTCATTTAATGAAGACTAGATGCCTTTCTGGAATGTTTTTGCCCCCAAAGTAGCTCTTGTGTCATACAGGAGGCCTGTGATATGCAGGGGGTCAGATTAGATGCTCTAATGGTCTCTTCCGGCCATAAAGTTGACTAATTTCTGAAAAACAGAGTGTAGCATTGGGAGCAGCGTCTGATGTTTTCTTGTCTAGCTGGCTTGCTGCCTAGAACGAACACTCCTTGAGTGGGGTGATCCACAGGGAATAGCTCAAACCTCCAAAGGTCTAGGCCAGGGACAGGACATTGGCACAGCAAGGGAGGGGTGTGACAGTGACATCACAAAGGCCTTTTCCAGGACCTCAGACTATTGGTCCAAGGTGGTGGGGAGGTGGTGACCTCACAGAGAGATGCTGACATCAGCCAGGCAGGACAGGGGTGAGGGGCCAGGGAAACCTCAGAGACCCTTGGGACTTTGCTTCAGCAAGTCTCCTTCTCCAGGTCTCTCTTTGAGGACTGAGAGAGTATTTGGGTTCATGGACGTGAGCGCCAGGAGGAACCTCTTTTGAGTTTTCTCCTTCCCTTGTAGTGATTTTAATAGAGAACAGCCGTCCCTGTTTAGAAGGTAAGAGCCTCCTCGAAGGAAGGGGTGTCATGGGGTTGTCACATTTCAGATGCCAATGCCCCACCGCCCCCACTGTAAGGAAGCTCATGCCACCTGCTCTGTGTTTGCAGGGCGGGAGAGAGCAGTATCCACGGCAGAGATTTGCTCCTGGCTGCCGGAGCAGAGCAGCAGGCTTAGCTGTCAGAACTTCCTGGAGCTATGAAAGGGGAGGTTCCCATGGCTCTGTAGCAGAATGCAGGGCAGGCGAGTTCACGGCAGGCATTATGGGATACTGGAGGAGGCCAGTTATGGTTATATAATGAACGGCAGCATCTACACTGGCACTCTGTCCCTTTAAGTTTGCTACAAAAAGCTCTAGGCCTCTCATCGAAGTGGTTTTATTTTGTCACCAAAACAGGGCAGTTTTGTCACCAGATGTGTCATTGCAATGTGTACACCAGCCACGAGCTGCCGACCGAAGGTGGTCAGACACTGTGTTTTAACCAGATGCAAGCACCATGGCTTAGCTGGCTAAAACACTTGCCTTGTAAGCAGGAGATCCTGGGTGCAGGTCCCTAGGGGAGTGGCTTTTGGGGTACATGGTATGGGCTACTGTCAGAAGACAAGACTCAGAGCTAGATGGGCCTTCGGCCTAGCCCAGTGTGGTTTTTCTTATGGTTTAAATTATGCTCAGAGCCACTGATAATAGAGTTATTGAAAGTTTGGGAGATAAGAGCTGATAGGACAGTGGTCCAGTCCCCTCGCAGCTGACCCCCTCCCTCTGAGACAGGGGCAGGTCTGAGCTCTCGCACCAAATGCTCATTGTGGCTGCCAGAATCTGTGGGCAGCTCATTTAATTTGCATTGATGGTTGAGTCCTGCTTTGTGCCCAGTGTCTGAGAATGAAAATCCTAAACCGCCCTTTGAAACAACAATAGCAGCAGGACGCGTTATTGTCCCTGCCCCAAAGCAGACAGACCAATGGAGAAATGCCACTGAGTCCACGGTAATACTCCGCTGCCATTTTACCTTTTTTGCTTGCTAAACTCCCTCCCAACCTTGTGGGGTCCCAGACCCCGGTATTGAGCCTGAGCTGAGATGTCTACACTGCAAATTTACCACCCCACGGCCCAAGCCCCAGGAGCCGGAGCTGGCATGGGGCAGCCCTGGATGTTTCATTGCAGTATGGACATAGCCTAGCATTATGACTACACTGCCATTAGCACACCCAAGTCACTATTCTCAAACCCTGGGTCAGCTGATTCAGGCTTGTGGGGCTTGTGCGACAGGGTAATAAAATTACAGTGTAGACACTTGGGCTTGAGCCCAGCCTCTGAGACTCCACAAGGGGTGAGGATCTCCGAGCCTGGGCTCCAGTCTGAGCCCAAATGTCTACACTGCAGTTTTTAGCCTCACAACCTGAGCCCCAGGAGCCCAAATCAGATCATCCAGGCCAGCCAGGCCACAGGGATTTTATCTCAGTATAGCTGCACTCTCAGGGTACGTCTACATTGCAATGCAAGCCCAGGGTTAGCAGAAGTCATGTCAGCAGCCCCAACACATAAACCTAAACTATGAGGAAAAGACCCACCCACAAATAAGCTGGGCAGTGTCCTTCTCCCTAAGGTTCGTAAGTCCAGCAACCAAATGTCATTTAACATGAGCCATCTCCTCTCTTCACCCCACTCACAGCTCTTGTCCTTAGTCAGTGCAAGCCCAGAGGTGCCTCTGTAGAGTTCATCTGCCATCCTGGGTGGAAAAGGGGGAAAATAAGAAGGCACCGTACTCACTATGTTGTCTAGGGACTCACTCACCCCTCCACAGCCACCCTGTCCTAAAGTTGGTCTAACACATAAATTTTAGCATGAGGACTCAGGCCCCAGCCCACTTGGCTTTGGAACCAATGTCCCCTGCCTAGCAAGTGCTATTGAATTGAGGGTGAGTCCCTCCATCTGGGTCTGCCAAGCACAGTTCTGCTGCCCTCGATTCACACAACAAGGACAACAACCCTTTATTTCTCCTGTCCCAATAACAAGGAGACTGGGAATCCAACACCAGCCAAAAGTGATCATTTTGGCAAGCAACCCAACATATTCTCAACATACTGTAAAATCCACATGAAGACTCATACACGAAACCTTGCAAGAAAATCTTCCTGAGGGGGTCTGAAGCACCTGCTGCTGGGGAGAAGGAAGGAGCTGTGGGTTGAGATTGAGGGGCACTGGGAATAGGAGGGGGCTGTGGGTTGGGACAGAGGAGAAGGGTGAAGAGGAGCAGGCTCTGGTTGGGAGTTAGGAGCAGTGAGCATAGGAGGGACTGAGGGTTGGGACTGAGGGGCACTGGGCAAAGAGGGGACATGGCTTTAGGCTGAAGAGTATCCTCATTTGGGGATCCAGCAGAACAGGGGAAGGCAGCAGGTGATTCTAATTCCATAGGGATATTTTGTGTGTGTGCGTGCAGGGGAGGAACATGCTATATGCCCAGAGGCCTTTATTCCTCCAGCCTGCAAGGACAGAGGGGCTGTCAGGAAGTTGCCCCTTCAATCCCCCACACACAAAGGCCCTTCTTAGAAAAGGCAAAATCCTGAAGAGAAAAAACATCAGAGAAGACTCCAGAAAGACAGATTTTTAAGATATAATGAGCAGTTTATTACCTGACCAGTGACTTGAACCCTCAGATTAAAAGTCTGATACTTTACCAACTGAGCTAGTCAGACTCACAAACAAATACAGCAAGTTGGTGCAGAGGAGAAACTAGTCAAGGAAACGAAAGCAGGAAACTAAAGGGGAAACCTGCTGCTCTCTCTGGCCTGGTCAACACTACGAGTTTATGTCACATTAACCCTGCAACCGTCCACACAAAGAAGCCCTTTATATTGATATAAAGGGCTCTTAATACCGGTATCTGTACTCCTCCTTGATGACGAGTAGTGCTGAAATCAGTATTGCCATGTCAGATTAGGGTTAGTGTGGCTGCAATTTGACGGTATTGGTCTCTGGGTGCTATCCCACAGTGCACCATTGTGACTGCTCTGGACAACAATCTGAACTCGGATGCACTGGCCAGGTAGACAAGAAAAGCCCCGTGAACTTTTGAATTTCATTTCCTGTTTGCCCAGCGTGGAGCTCTGATCAGCACAGGTTACTATGCAGTCCCAGAATCAAAAAAGAGCTCCAGCATGGACTGTTCGGGAGATACTGAAGCTGATCTCTGTATGGGGAGATGAATCTGTTTTATCAGAACTCCGTTCCAAAAGACGAAATACCAAAACATTTGAAAAAATCTCCAAGGCTATGAAGGACAGAGGCCACAATAGGGACTCAACACAGTGCTGAAACTTAAGGAACTGAGACAAGCGTACCAGAAAGTCAAAGAATGAAATGGACGCTCATGGAGGGAGGGGTGACTGAGGATTGTAGCTATCCCACAGTTCCCGCACTCCTCAAAAACCATTTGAATTCTTGGCTGAGTTCCCAAAGCCTGAAGGGTCAAAAACATTGTCGCGGGTTGTTCAAAGTATATGTCGTTCCCCCGCCTCCTGCCTCCATGAAAGCAAAGGGAAAAAAATCCTCTCTCACCTTTTTTCAGTGTCACTGTATGTCTACTGGATGCTGCTGGCAGATGTGGTGCTGGAGCACTACACAGCAGCATCCCCTTCCCTTCCCTTGCGGACGGCAGACGGTACAGTAGGACAGGTATCCATCATCGTCTTCCCGTGAGTGCTCCTGACTGGCCTCGGTGAGGTCGGCCGGGGGTGCCTGGACAAAGATGGGAATGACTCCCAGGTTCATTCATAGCAGCTGGAGGCTGCGCTCCCCTCCCCCCTTTGATCCCTGCTTGCAGAAGCAATAAAGTCAGTGTTGTTTCAAATTCCTGCATTCTTTATTACTTCATCACACAAATGGGAGGATAACTGCCATGGTAGCCCAGGAGGGGTAGGGGAGGCGGGAAGCAATGGGTAGGGTTGTTGCAGGGGCACACACTAGAATGGCATGCAGTGCATCATTTCTGCGGGATCTCTAGGGCTCTGACCCGGAGCGCCTGTTTGCCCCTCTGGTTCTTTAGTAGGCTTGCCTGATAATCTAGGCAGAACTGACTCTCCATTAGACAAAACTTAAAGAAGAGAATGACCTGGGGAGTCATTCCTATTTTTGTCCATAAGCCCATGGCCGACCCCATCGAGGCCAGCCAGGAGCACCCATGACAGCAGCAGATGGTGCAGTATATCTGGTAACTGTCATTGTCAACTTGCAAAGCAGCAGACGGTACAGTAGGGCTGGTAACCATCTTTGCTAACTTGCAAAAAGCAAGGGGATGCTGCTGTGTAGCACTGCAGTACCACGTCTGTCAGCACTATAAAGAAGACATACGGTGACAGTGAAAAAAGGCTGAACGGGCTCCATGGTTGCTGTGCTACGGCGTCTGCCCGGGCAATCCAGGGAAAAGGGCGCAAAATGATTGTCTGCTGTTGTTTTCATGGAGGGAGGATTGAGTGATGACATTTACCCAGACTCACTCATGACACTATTTTTGCTCCATCAGGCATTGAGATCTCAAGCCAGAATTCCAATGGGCAGGGGAGACTGCGGGAACTATGGGACAGTTACCCACAGTGCAACGCTCCGGAAATTGTATAAAGTCGAGGACACAGGCCCATACTAAGCCCATTAATTCAGGCGGTGTGCGTCCATGTACCAAGGCTAGCATCAATTTCCCTGGCCAGGCCCTTTGGAGGTTTGAGCTACTCCCTGTGGTCACCCCACTCAAGGAGCGTTCGTTCTAGGCAGTAAGCTGGCTAGACAGTAAAACTTCAGATGCTGCTCCCAATGCTACACTCAGTTTTTCCGAAAACTAGTATCTGTAAAATTAGTCTACTTTCTGGCCAGAAGAGACCATTACAGCATCTAATCTGACCCCCTGCATATCACAGGCCTCCTGCATGACACAATAGCTACTTCTGGGGGAAAGGCATCTAGTTTTCATTGAATGACTTCAGGGGATGGAGATTCCACCACTTTCCTTGGTAGCTTGTTCCTGTGGTGAATCATCCTCGCTGTTGACTATTTGGGGCTTAGTTGTAATATGAATTTGTCTCTTTTCACCTTCCAATCATTGGGTCTTGTTATGTCTTTCTCTGCTCCATTCAATAGCCCTTTAATACCCAATCTTTTCTCTCCATTAAGGCACTTCAACACTTCAGTGAAGTCACCTTTCAATCTTCTTTTGATAAGCTAAACAGATGGAGCTCTTTCAATAGCTCACTAGAAGGCATTTTTCTCCAGCCCTCAGAACATTTTGGTGGCTTTTTGCTGCCCCAGCTCCAATTTCACAGTATCTTTTTCAAATGAGGACACCAAAACTGGAGACAGTATTCCAATATCAGTCTCACTGATGCCGTGTCACCTCCTGTGATGTTATTGACATAATCTGTAACTTTATAGATCACCATTGTGACCACTGTTCTATATTTAGCAGCCAATATGATAGAAAGGTTGTTGTGAAAGGGGTCTATGGAGAGGTTCTGATTGGCTGATTATAATTATGCTATCTCTAGATGTGTATCATTTTTGTAGTTGACTTTATGAATATTGGCTCTATGCTGTCTGTATTCAAACTTGTGCTATGCTTCCGAGGAACACCCCAGCCAGACAAGTTGGTGTCAGTTCTGCCTAGCCTGCTTGATGGCCCATTAAGGACCATCAGCTCTACAATCAACCCATTGAGAGAAGGTAGATATGCCTTGTGGCTCAGCAAGGTATGCAGGGACCTGCCTATGGACAAAATTCAAAGATTTTTCTATGCTACGTGCTGGATAGAGTGTCCTTGGGACAAAGAAAACAAAGATCACATGGCAAGAGACTGTAAAAGGCTGATGCCTCGTCTCCATCTTGTCTTCAGTCCTACTTCATACCTCTGAAGGGACTTTGCTACAAACGGTAGCTCTGTACAAGGGACTGAATGATCCATCCCAGCTGTGGATGGACTCCAGAGACTTGATTTGAACCTGCAGTTTATTCCATCACTGCTACAAGCCTGAACCAAGAACTTTGCCATTACTGTATGTGAAGGGTTAAAATTCATGTGCATATTATATAACAACCTGGTCTATGGATTGTGCCAGCTCTTTTCCAGACCCAAAGTCCAGAGTATCATCAAGGGACCAGAAGCCTAGCAAATAGTGACCAGCTAAAAGAAAGCTGGGTAAACAGAAAGCCTTGCTTGCTAAGATAGGCTTGGTCAGCAAATTGCCAGGTGTTGGAGCTAAGAACTAAAGAATTGTATCTTATTCAGAGTTGCAGATTGAACAAAGAATCCCTGTTCCTATTGTGTAAGTCTCTTCTGTAGGGAGATGTTCTTCCCAGAGATCCAACCTTGAGTTTATGAAAAGTTGGCAGATGTCAATATAAGATATGGCATCCTTCCACCTCCCTTCCCAGGGACCAATGCCTTGCCCTAAGACACACAGAAAACAATCTTTATTGCCATATACTTTCACTGTTTCTTTGCTTTAAACCCTAGGAATGTACCTGGAGGACAATCAAAGGAGTTGCTTCTTTCCTATGGACCTCAAATCAGAATTCAGCATAGATATTTTATACTAATAACATTTTATCAAAGTATTCATGAAATGTTAACTTGCTAACTTGAGACCATGGGTGGAGACATTATGTAACCTGTTAACCTTTGGCTACTGTGCTTATCATGTCTTGCTGCAAAACCTATCCCAGAGTTTGGAACTCCCTACCCCGTCTCTTTCCCCCACCCATGGAAAATCTATATATTCTATTGTAATCAATTAACAGTGTCTCTGAGCCTAATAAGCAAGGTGACACTCTGCCAGTTCTCTGTGTAATAAACTCCTATTCTTGCCCTCTACATGGTGGAGATTTATGTCCTTCACAGACACCTGCTGAACAAAGAGGAGATTCAGCATCCAGCTTGGCTGAATGTGTCTTCTTTCCCCACAGCTTGGTGATCTTCTGAGGAAATGGAGAAGACTGCCTTTGCCTAGCTGCACATTGCTTGCAAAAGAAACAAGTCTTTTTGGTGGCAAGTGTTGAAAGGAGCCATTAGACAAATGTGGAGACAGGAAAAATGTCCCCCAACTCAACTGGCATCTGTGGATGCTGAAGTCACAACACAAAGTGCTAAACAGTATATGAGCACAGGCTGGTGTCAGAAGAGTCTCTACCAAAGCCTTTTCCACCAGCAGGGGCCTCTCTGTGCGCAGAACTCCTGGTAGTGTGATGGCTGCAGGCAGTGGAGAACTCTATTTTGGCATCTCTTTGTCAGTGAACATCTACAGAGGCTGTTTAAAGGTCTTTAGATAGTGATCTTTGGGAAGAGCTGGCTGAAGTGTCTTCCTAGTAACCAGAAGATCCTGGCTTGGCCTGCCAGCTCTTCCGTGCAAGTCTTGAGGGAAATGGGGAATGTCTGTAGTTTGGAATTTGCAGGTGTTGTCCTGGACCATCAAAGGGAACAGTTGCAAGTATTTTCCTAAGGCAGGCACCGTGGTTTGGGTGGCTAAAGCACCT
The DNA here is from genome assembly GCF_025201925.1 of Gopherus flavomarginatus. Lineage (NCBI taxonomy): Eukaryota > Metazoa > Chordata > Testudines > Testudinidae > Gopherus > Gopherus flavomarginatus. The sequence goes on along the minus strand of NC_066622.1, from coordinate 58,062,672 downwards.
GTTTAGTAAACAGGAGATCCTGGGTTCAACTCCCAGTAGCACCTTGTTCTACGGGTTTTGTCTCCTCTGCTCACATTTTCCTGTGTCTTTCTAGGAAACAGAAGAGACCTCCCTTGGTATCCAAGTCATTGCTTGCTAAGGAAAAGGCTTCTTTGGAGAGAAACATTGGAAAGAATCAAATCACAAGCCTGGAGTTGATGAAAAGGCTGCTGTGACTGGCATTGGCATGGTGGTTGCTTTGACTGCAATTGCTGCAACACAAAAGCCTGCACCACACGTCCTTGTGATTCGCTGGGGATGTCCACACACAGATGTCATGTCATCTTCCTTTTGATTGTCACTGATGAAAAATGGAGCAGCTGGGAGAAAAGTCCCAGAGGCACTTGCCAGCTAAAGTAGAGGTTAGAGATGCAGCACCCAGTGGTGCGTTGCCAAATCTGTCCACTCCTCCCACTTTTTGGTCAATCTTTTGAAGAAGCAGAGAAGACTGCCTCTGACTTGCAGTGCAAATGCTTCCAAAAGAAACCGGTCATTTTTTCTGACAAGTGTTGGAAGAGGCACCTAAGAAATGTGGAGACAAGGAAAAGGTCATCGTAACTCAACTTGCATCCATGACTCTTGAGGCCACAACGCAGAGCACTGAGCACTGTACGACCACAGCTGGGGACAGAAGGGCCTTTTTCAAAGGCATTTTCCACTAGCAGGGTCTTCTCTGTTCACAGAATTTCTGATAGTTTGATGTCTGCTGGCACTGGAGATCACTATTTTGGCATCTCTGTCTGTCTCAGTGAGCACCCGATGTGGTTGTTGAAAGTCTGTGATGGGATCTATGGGATGCAACTGAACAGTGGGATCCCTGAGCCCTTTGTCCCACCACCTGGGCTCCCTCTCACACATGTGATGCTGAGACAAGCTGTGAATCTCTGGCAGATATTGCACTTACACAGACATCCGTAGGTAGGGACACAGCCAACTGAATTACATGAATGCTTCTGCAGCCACTCATAACACTAATGATAGAAAGTCGCCCCCCCTACAGCTCTGCAGCCTTGCACCCCTGGATCATACCATCTTGCCTTAATCAGAAGCCTGATCAGTGTGAGTTTATTACACAGGGTCCACCCCTCCCTCACCGTGAATAGTACATGAACCAGCCTTGTAATGGAGCTGAGATTTCCCAAGAACTTCAAGCAAAATACACCAGTTTAAGTAGAGCATAAAACAGATTTATTAACTACAGAAAGATGGAGTTTTAAGGATTATAAGTGGTAGGAATAAAAGATCAAAGTAAATTACCATGGAAATTAAAGATAAATTCACAATCTAAACTTTACACCTTATTACACTAGGGCGTAGTTCAGTTATGCACACAGGAAGGCTTAATGCTCGAGCTGCTGCACATGCTGGGCAGGCTTAAGGTCGGGCTCCCCATGGCAGGAGAGAAGAAGACTCGGCCCCTGGAGGAGCAGGCTGGGGCTTCCTGGATCCCATTTGCTCACAGCCAGAGCCCTGCCCCCACTCCCAAGTCATCCATGGCGCCCCCAGGTCGGCCAGAATGGAGCAGCAGTTTTCACTGCACTACGTCCACTTATGGCTTACAGGCAACTCCCAGACTCACCACAGTCCACCATCTCGGCCAGAAAGGAGCCCACTCAGCCTCACCATTGCTGCTTTTCCTTCCCCCCAGAACCCTGCTTCTCCTGGGCTGCAAGGAGCCATCCCTGGGATGCCAACAGGCAGCCACAGGGGTCTGTCTCCCAGCAGCCAACCGCACCTCCATGGGTTCAGCCCTCAGAAGGGCAGGTGGGGGTTTCCTGGATCCCAGTTGCTCACAGCCAGCCCAGCCTCCACCTCTAAAACCATCAGTCATGCCCCCAGGTTGGCCATAAAGGAGCCGCCATTCTCCACTTGGACTCAGCTTTGCTTCTTTTCCTTTCACCCAGAACCTCCCTTCTTCTCCTGGGCTGCAAGTAGCCACTCCTGGGAAGCCAAGAGGCAGGCACAGGATTCTACCTCCCAGCACCCAACCACACCTCCCCAGGCTTTGCAGAATGAAGGGTGGTGCTCTACTAACCGCACTTAGCCGCACAGCTTCTTCCCTGCCTTCCTCAGCTCAACTTTCCTCTATTGCCCCATTCCTGCCTCACTTCCTCCTTTGGCCAGTCACGCAAAGGAGCCCAGCAGGAAGTGAGAGCCTCTATAGGCCAACCTCCAACAGCAGAGGTGGCCAAGCCACAAGCCTCCAAATGGTGACTGGCCTAACTACTCTAGGTTCTCCAGCCTGACACCAAGGTGCTTTCTCCACTGCTGTCAGCATCCTCCGTCATGCAGAGGTTGGAGTTATCCCAGGGACAGGCCAATAGGAGGAGTGCCCTTTCTGAATAACAAGGGGATCTGGGAAAAGGAAGCCAGCCTGTTTCTGAACCAGAGACCTTTTGCGTGTTAGGCAAATGTGATAACCACTACACTACAGAAACTCCACCTACTGGGTTGTTGCTCACTCTGGCACAGACAGATGGACAAATCTAGAGAATGTGGTGGTAGCCCCTCGATAGGTCACCTGGCAGGGCAGAGGACTGGAGCCAGCACTCAGGAAGTCATCCTTACCTCGCCCGTGTGACTCCAGCTTGATGGAGAGCTTCTTTTTCTTCTCCTTGCTTACAAAGAGCAAGAGAAGAATGAAAGGTCAAGTGGGCCAACTCGGTGCAGAAGCCCATGCTGTCTTTTCCTGCTGCATAGCCTGAAATGAGGGACTCGTGGCAGTTAAAGGAACTGCTGCACTCTCAGAAAACATCCCACCCGTGCATAAAGGAGGATAGAAGAGCCTGTTAGTCTAGCACGCTCCCAACTGAACTGTTTCAGCAGCTGCTAGGTTTCTTTTTGGCCTGTTACTTTTCTGTCTGGGATGTTGTTGTCAGCTGTGGCACAGAAAAAGGACGTCATTGCGAGCTGCCCATGAAGATAAGATTAACTTTTGCCTTCCTTGCTCGGCTTTACTTGCTTCCTCACCCTATTCCTGCCTTAGTTCCTGTGTTACCTGAAGGCAACGGGGGCCCAGCAGTACGAAGAGGAAGTTAGACAGCTAGACCCTGGTGGCAAAAGTTCTACCACCGCTTGCCACCGCACTCTCTTCTCCCAGCTTCACATATTGACCGCCAGGGACTTGGTGCCCAGCAGCTCAACGGAAGGCAGTGGGCAGAGCCACCCTCGCCTTGAAGCCCTGGCTCATTAAACCGTATCTTCAGTCGCTGATGGCCAATGAGAGACCAACAGCGCTTGCTATTTTAGCACTTGAAAATGCCATTGGTGAGTCACTGGATCTCTTTAATGCTGTTACATAACAAATGAAAATAGAATCTCAGTGTGACATTCTGTACCTTTGGGGGAGTGTGCTGTAACCCCCATACTCCTCATTTTCATATAATCATGATCTTATATACAGAGCATGCCTTGTAAGGTATCAGGGGAAAGGATATGATCTGCTGAAAGTCATTTCTCTACCCATAGATGTTTACCATTCATGCATATGAAGTTATGAGAATTATGCAGTGTGGTTATCACTATGCTGTAAGGTGAGGGAGTCAGCCAAATATTAGCTCCCCAGTGACAACAGCAAGGAAAGTAACCAACACCCGGACAGGGTGTCAAACAACCCATCAACAGCCATTGTTCAGCAAGGGAGCTATAGTGCAATCACTTACCTGCAAGAGGACACCCCAGGGGAATTGCTCAGACTTGCTTGGAGAGACGCAGTGATGCTCACCTGACTCTGAAGGGGGAGCAAAGCCAAGAGGGTAGAAAGGACATGATAAAATCAGAGACATTTGCCATGCTTTGTCTCTCTCGTCCACCTACATCTACAGACACCCCCACACCAAGCAACTGAAGCGCTGACGAAAGGGGAGAGCCTGGCTGAAAAGCTGGCCTGTGGTGAGAAGCATCTAAGTTTGTAAGGGCATTGAAAGGGTTAAGATCAGCTTAGAGTGCATTTTGCTTTTATTTCACAAAAACAACGAGGAGTCCAGTGACACCTTAAGAACTAACAGATTTATTTGGACACAAGCATTCGTGGGTAAAAAGCCCTCTTCTTCAGATGCATGGAGTGAAAATTGCAGATAGAGGCATAAATATATATTGAAACATGATGTAAAGGGAGTTACCATACAAGGGGAGAACCAGTGTTGAAGGCTAATTCAGTCAGGGTGGATGTGGCTCTCTCCAAGTAATTGACAGGGAGGTGTCAATATCAAGAGAGGGAAAATTGCTTTTGTAGTGAGCCAGTCACCCCCAGTCCCTCTTCAAGCTCCAATTAAAGGTGTTAAGTTTGCAGATCAGTTGTAACTCTGCGATTTCTCTTTGAAGTCTGTTTTTGAAGTTTTTTGAATGGCTTCTTTTAAATGGCTACTTTGAATGGCTACGTTTAATTGTGTTATTGAATATGAACATGTAAATGTGTTATAGAAGTCGCGTGTGGTCTAGTGGTTAGGATTCTTGGCTTTTACCCAGACAACCTCGGTTCAATTCCCCCCACAAGAACAATGCACAGCTTCTCCTTGGAGGGGAGACAGGAAACAAAAAGAATGGGAAGGGATCCTGCCAGCAGCAGAGCTGAATAAAATTGGGAGCAGTACTTGATTTGACATGGTGCCATAGTGCTAGGCCCAAGCTTTGAAGGGACCTGTAACAGTAACTTCCTCCCCTCTGCAGAAAAGGAGCCTCAGAGCAGCCTGGATTCAGTAGGGGAGCTGATGGCCCGGGGAGCTGTAATTCCTTGACCAGCTGCCTGCCTTGGAGCAGAGAAGGAACATTTCCCAGCATTCCCTTGGCTGCTATCAACAGGAAAGGGGGGGGGGAAGCTGTGAGACTCCATACGCTGCAACTTGCTGTGGTTGGGGGGCTGGCTGCTAGAAGGGGGTGCCACCTGTGAATAGGGAAGAGGTGTGACCAAGGAGTAGAAGGCTTTGGCCCAGGTAGCACCCTCAGAAGACTTCCCCAGACAGGCTTAGGGATGCTGGTGTGACCTCGCCTGGCAGCCCCCAAAGATGGACCTGGGTGGGCTAACTGGACAGGGCCCCTCTCTATCTGAAGCTGGGCAAGGGAGGTATGTGGATCCCACCAGAACGTAAAATGGTAAGTAAGGAAGGGGAGGCTCTACTGGACCTGGACAGCTTCAGATACAGGACAGGAGGATTGCCATTTCTGAGCCATGAAAATAGAAATTGACTTTTCCTTTCCAGATGTATCTAATATTCATAAAGGGAATCTAGCCCCTGCCTTCCAGATCTGAACACCACAAAATCAGGAGTGCTCAAGCTCAATTTGGGCAGCTGTTACTTCATTTCTCCCAAATCAAATATGCTGATCCACTGTCATTTACTGTAGAAAAAGTAGGAGAAAATTGAACAACAAACGTTGGGGTCTTCACAGTGCTAACGAGGGCTGGAATTGCTATTTTCAACAGCCATTACACTTTTTTTTTTAGTTTTGTTTGTTTAAAAGGAAGACAGTGATATTGCACTGGCAAATTCCCCATAGAAACAAAGAATGGAACAAAAGAATAATAAAGGCACCTCAACTTTCCTCATTTATGTAGGACAGTCTTATTAGATGGATCCAGACATCTTCCAATCACAGAAGCTGATAATTGTTCCACTTTACTGCAGTTCTGCAACCATGCAGGAACCTAGAGGAGGAAAGTGCCTAACTCCAGAGTCTGCAGCTGCCTAGGGCCAGTGCTGAGGATTTAGAGTCCCTAGTGCTGCCCTTGCAAGGTTCAAGCATGCTCAGCCTTGGCATTGCCTCCGCTCCTGCGGCTAGTAGCTGCAGCTGTCTAAGGCTGGCCTCTGGCAGTTGCCCCATGGCTGTAGCTAGAGAAACTACAAGTGGCTCTATGACTCCTGGGGCCATTAAGCTAGAGCACCTAAAGACACTGGAGTTAACCTCAAGGAACAGAGGTCACCAGTAGGAAAGGAATGTCGGGGGAGCAGGGAAGGCGGAGAGCAGGTCAGGCTTGCAGAGGGAGCTTCCAGCTGGTTGGGAGCATGTCCAAAGTAGAAAGGAAACAAGTATGGGGAGAGGTGGTGGTGACCAGGTAGCAGACTAGCATGTAGATGGGAGCAGAGGGAGAGACGCTGGTGTCTTCAGATTCCCAAGGGCTAAGTCCTCACTTTGGGGAAATGGTGTTTGCAGGTGGCTTGCTCACATGGCAGGATGGGGGCTGAGGGAGGGATCTGTCAGAACTGATCAGGTGTCTGCTGGCTTTAGGACTTTGAGCTGAGACTAGGACCACATGCAGTGACTGGTGACATGTGGGGGTACTGGAGACATGGCTAGAGAAGGTCTGAATGAGGAAAGAGATAAATCTGTGGGGAGTTTCCTTGGTCACTATGAAAGTTCTGCTCACTGTGGACACTTGTCAACCCTCATGAGTGTACAGCTCAATAAGAAAACCCGCGGGCTGAGGGATCTGTGTATGGCAATGCATATAGTCATGGAGAGGTGTGTGATCAAAATGAAAAATGTCTCTGAGGTTCAGTACCGGCTATACGAAGGCACCAATGGCACTGCCCCACCAGGCCCACACTCAGAGCCCACAGTGACTACACTGGGGCCCACAAATATGTTTGGTGCCAGGGCCAACAAAAGGTTAATCCAGCCCTGACTGCCTGAGCACTATTTCAGCCTCACATTTTTGGGTGGAACTCCCACAGTGAGAGCTGCAGAGCACTCCCCCGCAACACACACGCACACACTCGTCCTGGTGTTGGGAGGGGAACAGGAGAAAGGACAAAAGAAGAGATGAAGAGAAAGGAGGGAGGGACAGGTGGATGGAGGAAACGGTGAAACACAAAGGACAAACCCTAATGTCCCCATGATTCTAAGGGACAAAATCCCAGGTGCGCAATAAAATTCTGCCTCCTTAAGCTCATGTTTTCCATGCCTAGAATTCAACTCTCACCAGATGGATCAGACTGAACAGGTTTCACACCTCCAGGAGGCTCTTACCTTCTAAACAGGGACGGCTGTTTTCTAGTAAAATCACTACAAGGGAAGGAGAAAACTGGAAAGAGGTTTCTCCTGGCGCTCACATCCGTGAACCCTTATACTCTCTCAGTCCTCAGACAGAGACCTGGAGAAGGAGACTTGCTGAAGCAAAGCCACAGGGGTCTCTGAGGTTTCCCTAGCCCCTGGCCCCTGACATGATGACAGGATCTCTCTGTGAGGTCACCACCTGCTCACCAATAGTCTTTGACCAATACTGTGAGGTCCTGCAAAAGGCCTTTGTGATGTCACTGCCACACCCCGCCCTTGCTGTGCTAATGTCCTGCCTCTGGCCAGGCACTTTGGAGCTTTGAGCTACTCCCCGTGGATCACCTCACTCAAGGAGCTTTTCTATAGAGCATCCTCAGATGTCTAAGCACACGAGTGCCATGGCAATGAACTGACACACATGGCACCAAGATGAGATCATTAGTAGACTAACCTATAGGAGAAGGACACCCCAGCATTAGTAGGGGAGAAATCCCTACTGAACATGCATTACACCTAGCAGCCCCTGCGTGGGGTCGGGCGGGGGCTGCGGAGGGGGGAGACCTGGGAAAGGGATGGCTGGAAAATGTCTGTGCAGCCGGGACATGGCCGGGGGGCGAGGGGAGAAGAGCAGGTGACCCCTGAGGAGCGGGGAGAAAAAGGGAGGGCTGAGATCCCCTCGGAATTACCACTGCCCCCTCCGTGGAGACCCCCCTCCTCTCCTGTCCTGCCCCCTTTCTCCCTAGAGAGCAACAAGCAACATCCAGGCTGACACCCCCTTCCCTCAAACCCCTGAGAAGTTCCCTGTTCCCCTCCCCCCATTGTGCCCCATTTTCTCTCCCTTTGCCAATGGCCAGTTCAGATCTCAGGTTTGGGGTGTTTCCCCCCATTTTCATCTGCAGTGATTTGTCCTTATGTAGGTGGGAAATGGTTCCCCCGAGTGATTTCTGAACTGGGAAGAGGCTGGGGGGGTCTGAGACAGGGACACCTCTGGGCTGGGCTGGGGGGGCCACTCTCTGCTGGCAACAGGGCGTGGGAAGGGCCAGGAAGGGGAGGGGGAGCAAGTGTCCCCCATAGAGAGGGTCCAGCCCCAGGCTGCTACCAGTAGCACATTCCTAGTCCTGGCCGGGGGAGGGGGGCTTTCTCCAGCTGAGACCTGTCCCCTAGGCAGCCCCAGGCTTTGACCGCACCAGCCCCGCCTGGAGCCCCCAGTGAGTGAGAGACCCCGGAGGGGGAGGGGGAGGGAGCACTGGGCCCTGACAGGAAAGTGACTCTCTCCCCTCAGATCTTGGTGTTTTCCTCTCATGTTATCAAATATGCAGTTTATGACACAATTTCTTTGCAAATCTCAAAGATTCAAGTAAAATAACTAAACATTTGCCCCACTTCTCTCTAGTTGTCTGTTTCTAATTGAATATGCCCTGAAATTTTCCTGTCTCTAATTATGAAATAATAAGACAATCTCAGATTTACACCTTTTCTCAGATTATTGAACACAAAATGTTTGCAAATGTTGCCCATTTCCTCTTTATTCATTTATCAAATATTCATGTGAAACACTCAGATTTTACCTCCTGTCAACAACTGATATAAAATCCCTCTGATTTTCCACTTTCCTCTCTATAATTTGCTAAATGGATCCAAAATCTCTGATTTCCACCCTTTGTCTTTCATTTCTGAACACTGATCTGAAAGCTCAGGTTTTCCCTCTGTGTCATTATCAAATGTCAATTAACAATCCTCTCAAGTTTTGTGCTGTTCCTTATGTTTCTAAATCCCAAAAACTTCTTCCTTCGGGGAACCTGTTGCCCTGAGTCGCTCTCCATTCTAGATGTTGCAGGGGATTAAATTTCCCAGTGATTGTCTTTCCCCTCTCCTTTGAGGATCATTTGTTCCCTCTTTTAGCTCTGTTAGATATTTGCCAAAGAAAGAGATCAGCCTGATATTTAATACACATCAAAGCCAGAGTCCTCCCCCTGTTTGGGGATCAGTGGCTTCGCAGCTGGTAGTGGGAGAGTTGGCTGGCCCCTTTTCTTTTCTCCAGCTGGCACAGGATGAGGGGGTCACTCTGAGTGCAGCATGTCTTGAGAAGTATCCCAAACCACAAGACAAATAGGTCTCTGTGAAGGGTTGCTTCCCACAGTGCTAAGATGTAGCCACCTCTGGCAGGATCCATGGTGGCTACTATTTGCTAGTGACAGGCCACGGAAATTTCTTACCTATTTTGCCCCTCCATGCCAGGCCTGCACAACATACGGCCCACGGGCAACGTGCGGCCCGTGAAGTCTCACTGTGCGTCCTGCTGCGGGAATCAAAGGGCTCTGGGCTGCCCGTAGCCGCGGGAATCCAAACCCCTTTAAAGTTCAGCCGCGGCCGGGATTCAAAAGGTTCTGAGCTGCCCGCAGCTGCAGGGAGCCCAGAGCTCTTTAAATCTCAGCCGCGGCCAGGATTTATAGGGCTCTGGGCAGGCGGGCGGGGAGCTCAGAGCTCTTTAAATCCCAGCCACCAGGGCCGGCTTTAGGCCAATTTAACCAATTCCCTTGAATCGGTCTCGCTCCTAAGAGGACCCCGCACCCAAGCCCCAGTACCAGCAAAAGCCAGTGCGCTGTACCAGGGTGGCCCAGTTTCCCCAGGGGGCAATTTAAAAGGCCTGGGGCTCCCAGCAGGGGCTGGAACCCCAGGCCCTTTAAATTGCCACTAGAGCCCTGCTGCTGGAGCCCTGGGGTATGGCTGCGGGGCTCTGGGGGCTATTGAAAAAGTCCAGGACTCCCATTGCTTCTACCTCCCCGGCCCTTTAAATAGCCACTGGAGCCCCGCCGCTTCCCCAGGGTTCCCGTGGCTATTTACAGAGCTGAGGCAGTAGAAGCAGGGGCGCCCTGGGCCCTTGAAATAGCCGCCAAGCCCCAGGCTGCTGCTGCTACCCTAGTGGGAGAGGGGGGAGGAGGAGGAGGAGGAGGAGGAGGAGAAGGAGGCACTCACCATAGAGGATGGGCTGTACCCCCTGTACCTGCACCCCCTGCCCTGCCTGCAGCCAGCCCGTCCCCAGCCAGCCCCTGCTGCACCCCTTGCCCGCAGCAGCCCCGCACCTCCTGCCCTGCTTGCACCAGTTCCTGCCTGCAGCCTGTCCGTCTCCAGCCAGCCCCACACCCCCTGCCTTGCCTTCAGCCCTGCACCAACCCGTCTCCAGCCGGCCCTGCACCCCCTTCCCTGTCTCCAGCCAGCCCCTGCCACATTTCCTGCCCTGCCCGCTCCATCCCTGCACCCCCCTGCCCTGTCTCCAGCCAACCCCGTACCCCCTGCCTTGACTTCAGCCCTGCACCAACCCGTCTCCAGCCAACTCCTGCCGCACCCCGCTGCCTGAAGCCAGCCAGTCCCGCACTCCTTTGTCTCCAGCCCTGCCAACCATGCCGCACTCTCCCTGTGGCCCCGCCTGAAGCCAGCCAGCCCACCCCACACCTCTTGTCTCCAGCCTGCCCCACACCCCTTGCCCAGCCTGCAGCCAGACCCTACCTCTCGCATCCTCCCCCTCCCCCACCTCCAGCCAGCCCCATGTTCACTGGTGCCCTGCAGTTCCGAGGGAAGTAACCCTGCACACCTGCTTCAATGAGATGGGCAGGGAGCAGCTGGGACCCACACATGTGCACCCTAGCACACCCTAAGGGAGTGGCAGAGCTCATTTCTAGTTCAGACCCATCTTTTTAAAAAAGAACTTTTAGGTAGGGTTAACATACATCTGTACTTTCCCGGACATGTCAGGCTTTTGGGTTCTTAAATCGCCATCTGGGAGGGAAAATACGGACGTATGGTAACCCTACTGGTACAGAAAATACATACTGTGGCAGAACTTTTTATAGGGAACCGGTTGTTAAGAACTGAAAGGCTTTTTTTTCCCCAATCATCCCTGCGGGGCCCCAGCCAAAAATGTTCAAAATGGGCCCCGCACTTCCTAAAGCCGGCCTGCCAGCCATGGCCGGGATTCAAAGGGCTCTGGGCTGCTCGCAGAGATTCCCGGCCGCAGCTGAAGTTTAAGGGTCTCAGGGCTCCCCACAGGCCACGGGCAGCCGAGAGCCCTTTGAATCCCGGCAGCAGCTGAGATTTAAAGGGCTCAGGGATCCCTGTGGCTGCAGGCAGCACAGAGCCCTTTGAATCCTGGCGGCAGCTCCAGGGGATGGAGTGAGGCTGGGATTTCAAGGGCTCAGGCTCCCCTCAGCAGCAGGAGCTCTGGGACCTTTAAATCCCTGCCCCAGCCCTGAAAAGCTCCGGGTTCCCCCAGACGTCAGAGCCCCAGGCCCTTTAATTTGACCCTGAGGGCTCCCAGCCACCTCTTTAGCTGGGAGTCCCTGGTTGATTTAACATCAGGTAACACCTTCCCACCACCAACCTTCCTTTTTGACCCACTGCTGTTTTGGTGGGGCGGCGCTGGGGAAGGAGGGTTTCTTTTCTGCAGGGCTGGGCGGGGTGTTTCCGCTAGGCTGGGAGGTCTTGAGTGAGGGGTGTTTCCGCAGGGCCGGGGGGTTTTCGGTCCTCAGCTGTTTTCTTTGGAGTATTGTGGCCCTCGCTGTTTTACTCAAAGTACTGTACAGGAACTTTTCAGGGGGATTAAGGCAAAATGCCACATTTATTAGTAATACAGGTATCAATTAATACTCTATGATATGCACATGAGATATATATCACAGTCATGCATTCACGCACACACACAGACATAAACACACTCCGTCTTGCTGTTGTTACCAACTAGTTGCTCCCCTTAACTGCACTGGCCAGGTGAGTTAGATGGGGGAGGGGTGGAGCCGGGCTTCTACCGATCCAAATCGATGGTCCGATGGTGACAAGACGAGATCCGGGGTCCTTCTGCAAGACACCTCGCATTTATAGCAGCTTCCCTCTTATGCAAATCTAGACCAGATTCAAAATCTGGGTCTGTGTCCGTTGGTCTTTGTGCTGCTTTTCTCTGGGTGTTGTCCCAATGCTGCTCAAAGAGGGTGTTTTCTAAAGAAGGTGCTTGCTTCTAATCCCTGAGGTCATCAATATGTCTTCTCTTCTTTATTGGGCCCACTTGACAAGTTGTATTGTCCTTTGCTCTGGCTCCCATTCCCTCTTCAACTGTTGTAGCTGTCTGGAAGTGGGTGTCTTCCAAGCCTCACTCATTCACACCTCATTCAGTCAATAGAGCAATTGATTACAGAGTGCGGGGGAAGATCTTATTCTACTTCTAGCAAAAAGGCACATGTTTTCTTTTACTTTAACTATACTATCCTTAGGGGCTATACCATTTGATACAAAGTTTTCTACCAATTTTCTATATAGGGATCTAATACAAAGTTGTATGAAAATAGAGATGGCACAATGTCAAGTCATATGAATTACAAAATAACATCATGCCGGATGCAATGTCATAAAGATAAAGATACTTAATACAAAATAACACAATGCAACGTTATAAAGATTTATAGAGATAGTTAATACAGAGATTTCTCTACATCACCACTTTACGAGTTGTGCAGGCCTGCTGACGGCATTCACGGGGCTTCTTGCTCGTGTGGATTCTCTGATGCTGAATAAGGTGAGCGCTGCGATGGAAGGTTTTCCCGCACTCACTGCATTCATAGGACCCTCTCTTTGTGTGGATTCGCTGATGCCGAATAAGGTGTGAGCTGCGACTGAAAGTTTTTCTGCACTCAGTGCATTCATAGGATCTCTTCCCTGTGTTGATTCTCTGATGCCAATAAGGTGCGAGCTGCGACTGAAAGTTTTCCCGCACTCATTGCATTCACAGGGCCTCTCCCTGTGTGGATTCTCTGATGTTGAGAAAGGCCTGATCTGTAAGTGAAGTTTTTCCCACACTCAGCACATGTATTTTTTTTGCTTTTCCCTGCAGATTTCCTGCTGTATTCTGGTTTCCTTAAGGCCCTTCTGAGTTCCCTGACAGGAAATAAATTTATCCATTTTCTCCCCTGGCTGGTTTCCCTGCTCTTTTTCTGGTCTGTGCTGAACCTCACACGTCATTGCATCACCTGCTGTGATAGAGACAGAAACCTCAAACAGGGATGGAAAGGGGAAGGCCAAACCAAAACAAGTGCTGGAGAGAGGACAAATAAAAATCAGGAACTCACTCTCCCCAACAGGAGAGAGGAGGGAATCAATTCAGCCTTCACATCCCATCCAACTTCACAGGGGGAAGGAGAAAAGCTACTGCCCGGTGTCTGCTAGCATCTATAGGAAGCCCGGAGCTATATTTACCCTGCGGATGCGACCCCTGCTATGGGACAATAATGAACTGAGAGAATTCCAAAGAGCTTTGTAGGGCATCCTAGATGTTTCCTTCAGGCACTTACAGATTCTGAGTTGGTTTAATGTTTCCTCATCTGTGCGGGAGATCTCAGGATCTCTCTTTCTCCTGAACCCTGGAGCTCTGGGACCCATGGCTCTTCCCCCTTGTTCCAGCTGGGGAGATCATATCACGTTGGAAAACCAGAAACTCCGCTCAGATGAAAGAAAACAAAGGAGTTCAGTTGATTTCATACAACTTGATCATCAAAAACATTCTGTTAATTTATCTTCAGTGCTTAGTGTGACCTAGTGTGCCTGGGGCAAGTCCTCACTGAAAATGCCAAGGTCAGAGCAGGCTGAAAAAGGGAGAGCAGATGCTCCCCATACTGGTGGTTAACACTGAAGTTAAACTCACTGACCGGTCACAAACTGTGCTTCTGATCCCACACACTGGTTAACGAGACTCTGAAAAAAGAAATCACATGGCCCCCTTTATTGCATGACAGTTTCTCTGACTCCTAATCAGCAACTAGGTCCCGTACAGTGAGAGGTTATTTAAAAACTCTGCTCACTGTGATACAGCATGGCCAGAGGGCAGCAGGAGAGTGATCCTAATTGGATCCAGGAAGTGGGTGGGTAGAAGGTTAGCCACATTACCCAGGTTTGGATCTCATCCAAAATACCATGCTGCCAGCCAATCCTTTAGCAGTTAAACTAAATGTTTAGAAGAAAGAACAAATGAAAGAAATGAAGTTAAATTCCATCCTTCCAGACAATTCTTAGCATCTAAACTAAAGGTTTAAAAGAAAGAAAGACAGAAAGAATTTAAAATGGAAAAGCAGTCAGATACATTCCAAAATGGGATATATCAGGTTCTTAGCAGTATTGGTGAGTTGCTGGCTTTGAAAGTCTGTCTGGAACGCATCCACAGCTTGGATGGGTCATTCAGTCCCTTTGTTCCAGGGTTCAGTTTGTAGAGAAAGTTGCTCCAGAGGTAGGAAGGGGGATTGAAGACAAGATGGGAGATGATGCAGCTGCGCTTTATATTCCTTTTGCCATGTGGCTTGTACTTCCCTGTGTCCCAAACAAAAGCTTCACAGCACATGGCATGGAAAAGCTTTGGAGGTTTCATTACACAGGAAAACCCCGGCATGTCTTGCTGACTCAATAGGTGTATCCCCTTGGTCCATAGTTCATTGTACAGCTGATGACCCTCAATGGGCCATCAAACATGCTAGGCAATGTTGATGCAATATGTCTGGGGGTGTCACCCAGAAAAACTGCACAAGTCTGGAAATACAGATATACCTTACATATCTGTAACTCACAATACAAAGGTGATAGAAACATAGAACAAAATATCATACTTGGCAAATCATAACATTTTCACTGACACTTTACATGGCATACCTAGCATGATTCATTGCAATTTTATCAGATTATAATTATTTTATTATTAATACCAAAGTGTCTCACAATTTCATGCAGTCTCACACTTGCTAAACTAGTGAATTCCCAGGACCAGTTCCCCAGGTCATTGAAAGATGCCAAACATTGTGCTTATGAGGGATTGAAATACCCAGATATCTGCTGGGAAGCACACACACGACACTGTGTCCCAATCTGTACCCCTGTGTTCACTCTTCTAGAAAATTATGATCAAATTTTGTTACCCAGTATGGCTTGTGAGGTATCATTAGAAAACGCATAACCTACTGAATATTATCCTCCTGTTAAAATGTGTAGTAACACTGTATGTAAAATTGTGAGATTTTACAGTATGATATTACTGAAAAAAGTTACAGTTCTGGGGAACACCCACAGACCAGTTCCTCAGAGACAGCAAGGCAAACAGCTGGTCAAACAGCCATTCTCCTGCAGGGGGGAAGGCTGTGAAGACATTAAGGGCTGGTCTACACTACGGGGGGAAATCGATCTTAGATACGCAAATTCAGCTACGTGAATAACGTAACTTGAAGT